>NW_008704083.1:4805745-4850745 GCF_000326865.2 Helobdella robusta
GTGCGGGTAGTAGACTATGGCCATGCCGCATAGTAAATCATTACCGTGCAGATAGTAAACCATTGCCGTCCGGATAGTAAACCATTGCCGGTTCACCACTGACCGCCAAGGCTTACCTCTGACAAGAGACTTCGAAATTCAGAGTCTATCTGCTATCGTACCCTCAACTTACCTATTCATTACAATTAAGCCCTAGCTTACCTAAAATTACAAAACTCAAGAGCCCAATTCATTGGCCTTTCGGCACCCACCCCACCACCTACGTAATGCCTTGGGCTCCAACTTAGTAATAATAATATTAAACTTAAACCCTGAATCTATTAATGAGTATGTGTTACAAAGTAGCCTTAACCTACCTATTCATTACATTACGGTCCTATTTTACCTAAAATTACAAAACTCAAGAGCCCAATTCATTGGCCTTTCGGCACCCACCCCACCACCTACGTAATGCCTTGGGCTCCAACTTAATAATGATAATGTAAAACTTAACAATTAACCTACCTATCAATACACTTACAGCGTTTTAATTTACATTACAAGATTTTTCCTAGAATTACATTATTGCTCTTAACTACCTATGAAATTAAATTACTCTCAACCTTAGTAATAATAAATTAGAATGTGTAATGAAAATAAAATTACGCTCAAATACTAACATATGTGTTTATGTATGTATTTGTGTGTGTGTGTGTAATACGCTGGTGCGTGTAATGTGGGTGCAAGATAACATAGAAGAGATAAACTTACGCTGCCTACCTATTCAACTACATTAGTGTTGGATGCTCCCTATCTATCCTACCTACAATTAAAATTAGGCCTATCTAACCTACCTATATAGCTACTTAATGTAATTGTGTGTGCGTGTGTGTGCGTGTGAGCATTCCAACTTAATGTTAAATTACAGAAAAAAAGAATAAAACGTATCCCAGTCAGGCAGGTATTCTTTGCCACTGAATGAACGAACGTAGCCTGACATCTTCCATGATGAACTCCTCTGGAAGCTTCAACCTGAATGAAATGAAAAAATCCTATTTAATTAAATAATTTAAATGAAAATAGAGAAACGAGCCGCGGTGAAATTCACCAGCTGGAAAAGACAGCAAACTGGCAAAAAAAGAAACCGTTAAGAAACCGTAAAGTCGGAAGTTAGGGTTAAGGTTGAACGTAGGGTGACATCACGACCATTCTGATCCTCCACGACGAACTCCTCTGGAAGCTATAAGCTGAATGAATGAACCTAGATGAATGGACAAATCTTATTTATTTAATTAATTTAAATGAAAATAGAGAAACGCAAAGAAGCCGACCGGTCGGCGAAGAAAAGAACCGCAAAGAACGGTATCTATATAGGATTTATGCTCTATATAACTCTATATAACTCTATATAACTCTATATAACTCTATATAACTCTATATAACTCTATATAACTCTATATAACTCTATATAACTCTATATAACTCTATATAACTCTATATAACTCTATATAACTCTATATAACTCTATATAACTCTATATAACTCTATATAACTCTATATAACTCTATATAACTCTATATAACTCTATATAACTCTATATAACTCTATATAACTCTATATAACTCTATATAACTCTATATAACTCTATATAACTCTATATAACTCTATATAACTCTATATAACTCTATATAACTCTATATAACTCTATATAACTCTATATAACTCTATATAACTCTATATAACTCTATATAACTCTATATAACCATGCATACTACCACATTCATTCAATAAAAATCCCACTAAAACCAGGAACCACCGCGTACCTGCTGAATGTATGATTTGAAACAAAACAAAAAAAACACAAAACAAAAATCACACCACCAAGTAGAGTAAAAGAATAGGAGTCCCTAACCGACCTATGTAACTAAATTACCTTATGCCCTAGCCTACCTATATAATAAATTAATTTTTACCTCACCTACCTATGCTTCATTAACTTAACTCAAGACTCATGAAGAAAGAGAAAAAGGAGTAAAACAGAACATAAAATACTACCACACAAACAAACATGATGTATGTATGTATGTATGAGCAACCGCTAAAGAACCCACCTAAAATATAAAAAAATACAACATACAAACACACAAACCACAGACATGCAAACTCTATATAACTCTATATAAAATAAAATTAAATAAAAATAAATTAATTTAAAAAATATAAATATAAAAAAATGAGATCAGGCACTCCGACTCGAGCGAGGCAGAAATGCCTGATCTGATTTCAACGATTTTTCAGCTCCTATTTATACTCGTTTCAACCATATCATATCGGTAATCAGTGCTATATATGTAAGCACGCAGCTCAAATTTTTCGGGGAGAATTCAAAATTGTTTGAGACCACACCTTGCTTAACATCCAATTCCAAGCCGAGCCAAGCCAAGCTGAGCCAATATGCATAAATTCATTATAAAAAACAACAGTAGCCATTACTATATATGTACGCACGCAGTTCAAATTTTTCGGGGAGAATTCAAAATAGTTTAAGACCACACCTTGCTTAACATCCGATTCCAAGCCGAGCCAAGCCAAGCTGAGCCAATATGCATAGATTTATAAGCGCTTTTATATTAAAATTTTGCTCGCTTTATAAACGAATATCCCAATATAACAAATTCTCCATCCTATTTTAACTTTCTTTGATGCTTTTTAATCAGTCAGGTCACAAAAATCATTAGTGACATCGCAATGAAATCAATTGGAAATTTTTTTTAAATTATTGATAAAATTTTTAAATTGTTGATAAAAATAACTAATATATATAGTGTAGTAAAACGTTTAAAATTTTCTGAGAGAATTTAAAATAATTTGAGACTACACCATAACACAATTGTACAATTTGAATGTGTAAATACAACATTATAAATGTATTATAACTACATGTCTATTTCTTTATTTAGTTCTGCCTGTGTATATTTTGTCAAATTTATTTGATAGGAATTGAATATAACCTTTATACCGGCTGATTAACTACCATGCAGTAAAATAACTACTGTTGACACCATTTCCTCCAACGATTTCGCAACGAATTGCCCATACCATATAATTAGAATAAACTCTTTCAATCAATGTTTAAATTTTTATATTGTCATTTATTCTTTCGTTTTTGTTTCTGTACTAATTTTCGTGTCAGATACAATAATTTAGTTTTTAAGTAAATTTTCAATTTCGTAGCTATACACAAACATGCCTACCTGTTGCATTAAAAATTGCATTAATAATAAATAGAAATGAAAAAATTTCTGATGCATCTTTTCACAGGTTTATTTTCAAATTAACTTCACACTAAAATAAATGTAACAATATCCCTATACTCGTTGAATAGAACTATTTTGTTTTACAATTACATATATTTTATTTTATAGACTATTATAATTTATAATATGATGCTATCATGGATTACCATTTTATTATTAAAAGCAATACTTAAGAAATGCACAAGTTTCTGTAACAGTTTATAAAATTTTAGATTTCCTCAAAATGTAAAAATGCAAAACGATTGGATTGAGTGCATCAGACAGGAAATAAATGATTACAAATGGCTTCCATCAAAAAATGCAAGAATATGCAGTGACCATTTCTGTAATAAAGATTATAAGGGTTATGATGGAGAAAGGAAGGTAATGCTGAAGAAAGCATTCCCATGTTTTCAAGTCAGTTGGATTTATATGTCATCAGTTACACAAGGAAGCAATTCACATCATCATTGTATATTGCAACATCATCTATACAAAAAATATAAAATGCATTCACCAATATTCCATGTATTTTATTAAAACTTAGAAAGGGCATAATGACATTGTGAATAATAAACCCTGTTTAGGACTGGGATCATCATCATCATACCAATCACCATTACAAGTAGAGTCAATTTTATATTAATGCTTAACAAGTTAACTAAATTGGCATAATCAAGTTTTTATATGAAATACACATCAAGTATTTAATGTAACAAATAAATTAACGAAAAAATTTCTGGAAAAGTTTAAAAAAATTAGAACATATGACTCTGATCAAAAATCATTCGCGTTGACACTGCATTTGTATGGGCATAAGGCATTATCTTTGGACAAATGGCTTACATCTTCCTCACACTAGGACATTAAGAAAGTAATCTTGTCATACCTGTTCAATAGTTTTAATAAGATTGTTTTAAATAACTATTCTCAATGTCATTTTATTAAAACTACATTAAAAGGTGGCTACAAAACATTGATGGTATGCCTGGGATGATTTCTACAAACCTTATTGACTAATGGTGATGGGGATCCTCTGGAACTGTAGGGTCATGACATTCAATCTAGTCATGGATTGAGAAATCAATCCTTGATATATTTGATAACAAACATTTATTATAATATAAGAATGAAAAAAAGATGTAGGTGTAAGGCAAAATCTTACTGGAACTATTATTTTTAGCAATTTATGATTTATTTTTTCATTTATGACTTTATCCATTTTCAATGATACCGATATTTTTAATTATTATTATCCAAATTATACTCATGCCTATATAAATTAATTTGATTGTGCTATTTCTATGCTTAATTATTTTATTTACTTGCCATAGGTATGCACAGCATTTAATAAATTAATGATAATAATTAATAACACAACATTCTAAGTGCATAAAATATAATAAATTAAAAGTACAATTTTTACAAACCTCATTGGTTATGGTGATGGGGATTCTTTAAAACTGAATGATCATGATCTAACAAGTCATGGATTGATGAATCACTGGAATCACACATTATCTTTAATAAATTTAATAACAACATGTACTACAATTTAAGAATGAGGAATATTTTGTAAAACATTAAATTAAAAAAAATTTAGTTTGAATCACTCACAATTAATAAATTTTAATTAAATTGCAAGTTAGCTTGGGGAGTTTGAAGCTTGAATTGAACAAATTACAAAATTGTTTATTTAATTGTTTATAAAATTGATTGGTAAGTTGTTTAATATATTTATTTAATTTAGTATATTTTTTATTCCCAGACCTAAGCATTATAAATAAAAATTTTAAAACCAATCAAGCAATAGAATTTAGGATCTTAGGAACAAGTGCTGTTAGTCGTTAGCGTAGTAGTAGTATGTATTAATGTAGTAGTTGGTAGTTTCTAGTAGTCTAATCTGTTAATGTTTGTTAGTGTTATCTGTTATTTATTTCAATTAGTAATTAGAATCAGTAGAGATTAGTTTAATTATTTATTAGAGTTTAGTTTAGTAATTTAATTACTAATTAGTCGTCGTTTAGTGTTGTTGGTGGTTCACAAAAAATTTTTTTTATTTAAAATGCAAAAAGATACTTAACCGTCATACAGCAATATCTATCCCAAAACAGCATCTAGTATCACCTTTTAAAACATTTCGAAATTTTAAATAAAAGCATTATTCCGAAATTAGTAAATATACGATCGTAACTTTTGACTTGGGCGATAAAAAATCACCCTCCAATTTTCCTCCGGAAGTAAGCTCCTTGTTCGACCGTCAAAAATGAGCGAAGGCCGTTATATTTATTTTAATTATATGGTACGAAGCATAAAATTCAGGTTATATTTTGATTCAAAATCGTTTAAGGATAGATTGCATTGTCAAGCGTTTTACATTTTATTTATTTTTTTTAAATTCAATAACATTTCAAAAATAACTACTCAAAAAACAGTTTTCCTTTTTTTAGTATTTCGGCTGTTTACATTATGCTGTCGCTAACCAACGAACATGCAGGCTGTATTTAGTTTATTAGTTGCACCGTGGGTGGAGCTTATGAGTCTCTTTAAACTGTTGACTATAAATAAATATTTCTGGAAAAACCACTTTGCCGTCTCCGAGATTACCGTTATGTTGTGTTGTATTGATATTTTCAGACTTAATAATGAAAAAAAAGGACAAAAAAGGACACATTTAAAAAAAAAGGACAAAATTAAAGAAATTGAAGAACAGATTTTAAAAATGACACCAATGCAAAAAAAAGGACTGTCCTCTTAAAAAAAGGACATATGGGAGCCCTAGTAATGAAGTCAGAAACAAGAAACATAGTACTGTCGGTAGAAATGGTTAAAAAAGTCTAAAGGTCTATTACACTCTTCCTAGGTTCACAAGAATCAACAACACTTAACAAACATCGTATATGAACAAACGCTAAGCGAAGCATCACATACGAAGCATGGGATAGGCGGGGATTTTTTTGGTCATATTTTATTCGAAACAGGTCACTGTAGGCTACTAGGCCATCACGCGTCACGCCGCCAAAAAGCGCTATGTCTCGCGCTGCTATTGAGCGGTTGCATGGTTCAAATATTGTTTTGTCTGAAACTAAAAGACTCCTACGCGAATGATGCGTCGTGTAGTGTGGATGTACAGCCTCTGTGACACGAAAGTTTAATTAAAATTTAAGAATAGCGTGTAAGTAGCTGTGCATTTGACAGCTGAATTATAAAAGATGAATACAAAAAAGAACAAATCCATAAATAAATTAACTATCGAAAGTAAGCATTATTATTTGTGTCTGGAAGAATGATGAAATTTTTCTTGTTCCAGTGCTCACGCCAAAAAAGACGACAAGGTTAACATTTTCATCTCATGCATTGCCGTTGCTAAATGACGGCAAAACTGTTTATGTGACGACGGCCCAATAGGTAATCATCGTTCGATATTTATTTTTAAAAGTAAATGCGTTGTGGATGTATTGTATTGTATGCATTGCATTTGACATATAGTTGACAAAATAACAAAATCGCCATGAATTTTTGACCGAAAAAAGAAGAAAACTGAAGTTGTTATCCGGACTTATTGATTTTTATATTTTTTTTCGTCATAAAAATGAATAAAGAAAATTTCAATGACTTTTATGATGGATCGAGATTTTTCTCTTTCCTAACAACCGTATCTGGCCTTCCAATTGATCAGGTTGGTTGTTGGCATGGTATTTATAGTTATATATAATGGTCATAATGTGGGTAAATAAACAAAGTTTAATTATTTAAATAGGAATTAAATTTAATAAGTATACAAAAAGTAAGGTTGTGTGTGTGTGAAATGAAATGAAGTGAAAATGATGCTTGCCTTGTCTTACCTTACCTTACGCTTACCTTACCTTACGGTTATGGTTGTAATGCCTTATTTTACCTTACCTTACCAATGAAATAAAAATTTAAACTTTTAATTTAAAAGATTAAAAATGTAAAAAGAAGCTCTCAAAATCTAAATTTATTTTTATTAACTAACCTAAGAACTGCTGTACAAAATTAAAATAAAAGGTCAAATATTATAATTATTATATTATATTAAAATGTAATATAATTAATAATTTATATATTATATGTAGAATAGAATTTGTATGAGAGATTTTTAAAAATAAATTTGAAGATTTAATTTTTCAAGCTAAACTCAAATAAAAACATGTGAAAAAAGAAACTAATATAAAATTGAAATTATGATTATCTTTATTTATAATTATATTTATTTTTGATAGTATAAGTTTATTATATTTATATATGAAATGAATTTCTAATAATTACAGCTAAAAGATTATCCAATGTGTTTCATATTAATTATGCATAATTTAATGATAAATATACTAATACTTATTTACAAATTATAGATAATATATTTTTTATTCTGTCAGGTAAACTTTTTAGTTTGTCAGTTTTTTATCTTGGTGGTGGCATACTTCTTTAGAACTCAACTAAATGTTGAGCGAGTTGGTCCTAGAGTTCGACATATAACCGAATGTGTGATTGGGTTCACTCTTCTATATTTTTGCTTTGGAAGGTAATAATTTTTTGATGTTTGTTGAAATTAATGTCACCATTAATAATCCAAGTTAATAACGTCCACATATTTGTTGTATCTATTTTTAACCTTGACCTTTAACTTTTTAATTTTTAACTTTAACCTATTTTTAACTTTTTATATCTTGCACGTGTAACTTATTCTCATAAAGAATCAAGTATAAAATAAAAAAGGTTGTGTTGATTTAAATGAGGTATTTTATTATTGTATGCCTTAACCTACTAAATATATCATATCATAATTAGTTAGTAAGTAGCTCAGAGGATGAAATTGCCAAGTCTCATGTTATTCTTACTACCTGGTTTGTATAATATCCGTTTAAAACTGGTGTGGTGCGATCTGGTGCGGTGCAGTCTGGTGGGGCACATACGTCATGTTCAGTAGGTATTACAGCTTTTTGGCACAAAAGTTTGATTATAAGTAAAAAAAAGAGTAATTTACAAGCACCTTTCTTCTATGCTTGTCTGAGCAGTTTAATAGAGAACAAAAATATGTTGATTTTCCATAGTGTGCCATCTTTCACATTTTAATAAGTATGATTAAGGAGAACAAAAATGCAGTAATTATTCTTGTTTTAGAATCATAAATATTTCAAACGGTTGAAAAAATAATTTTTAGCTATTGCCTTTTCTATAATTATAAGAATAATTAAAATATTGCTGGAAATCAATTTAATGTGCTGTGTCATTGCTCGTGTATTTTAGTTAATGTAATTTTCTTTGGTATTTGTTGCACGCCAAAATATGAATTCTTTTAAAATTTTAAATATGGAGATTTTTGATTAAACATTACTTGAAGGTTAAATACAATTCGTTCTTTACTGATAATCTATTCATCCAGGCTTATATAATAAATGTTTACAAGTGAGAGTTTATATTATTATATACCTCAGAACAGTATAACTAATGTCATTTCATTCTTTCTTGGAATTAAAATTAACATAATTGAAAAATGTTTTAATGCATAATTGTAGCTTATGTTTACGATGTTTAGTCACACACGCGCGCGCACACACGCACAGACACACACAAGCTTATTTGTTTGTGTGTGCGCGCGTGTGTGTGTGTTTTATTTTTTCTTATCCTCAAACACTGCATAACTACTTACTTATTTTTCCCAATTTAAAACAATAGAATTTTTTCCCAAAGGAATGTTTACAACTTGTTACCGTTGTTTGTAGCATACTCATATAAGCTTCTCAACATTTTATTTTTTTGATGGATAGACTCCCTCCCAGAATGAGATTTGTATCATTCAACAGCATTGCTAGAGCCCAACTGCAGTGGAAATATATTGCAACTATCTTAATTTTATACTCGTGTCATTATGGTGATAATAAACATATAAATATATAAATAGTATTATAAATATAATTAGACAATGGCAACAGCTAGTAGGCTTTTTTTGATTTATTACTAAACCCATATGTATTTTAAAGAAATATCTGAAACATTTTATGCGTTATGCTTAAATTCAATTATTATTGGTAAATGAATGGAAATATGTGTGGCAGACAATCCATGAGTGAACTAGTGAAATCCATGACTAATAAGCTTGATGTTTTGTGACATCAAGCTTATCCAAATCAATTAAAGTGTTATCAAAACTTTCAGCAGATGTGCTTGGTTGAGTTTCATCGACGTCAAGAATATTTGATTGATTGGATGTTATGGATAAATAGAAAGCTTTCGAAGGCACTAATCAAGGATTGAAAGGCCATAGCCAGTTGCTATAAATCCACTAATTGCATTTTTCATCGTCGCACTGGCCATATATGACTCTATAAAATAGTTCACAAAAATTTTAACGTTTAATGATAACTCCTGAATGCAAACGGGTAAATTTTGAACAAAAAATGTTCCAATTACTTTTCAATGATTTATAAACTGTTCTATCAAGAGGCTGCAGAAAATGAGTACAATGACCTGGTAGGCATAAGAGGACAATTTTTTATTCTTGTGTATATTTCAAGCATTCTATACTAAAATGTGAAGCATGCCCATTCAATATAAGCAGGGCCGCACCGTCGTTTTTTTTGTTGCTGATTAAAATGTTTCATCCATTCCATGAAAAATCTACATCAATCCAACCATTTTTGCTCAATTTTGAAATCTTTTTCACACTCAGAGATGTAAATTTTTCAGTTGTTAATATTTTAATTTTCTCTTACCTTTATCTCCCCATATGCTTTTTCTTGTCATTATTTGCATTTAAATTTAAATATTGATATTGATCCTTTTACTTTCAATCATTTCATTGAAGTAATATTAACAAATAAGAATATTTAATGAAGCAACTTACATGCAGTAGATGGTTTTTTTTTCAAAATTAGCATTTTTAGAATATAATATATGCACACTTAGTGTTTATTTTTATATGTTTGTGTGCATCTGCTGTCCATGTGCACGTGTGTTTCTGTGCCTGATTTAAATTATTTATTGATCAGTTTGTTTAATTTCTGGGATGAATTATTAATGAATTTATTTGTATAACTGCCCAGAGGTCTCATGCATGTTGTACTCCAAACATTCATCTGTTGGGTGGTGATGAAAGTTTTCAAATATGGCCCGATGGAGAAAATAGTTCTGGGGTCCGCTGTCAGCTACCTGTGCATCACGCACATCTACCGAATGATCTATGACTACGGAGGCTTCACTCTTGATATAACTGGGTTGGTGTTAAATAACTAACTTTAGATGCATGAATGGAACAAAAAATTTTTCATAATATTCTAATGACATTTTTTAGCTACTAGTCATTTTACCAGTTTTTAAAAGTTTGGTACTCCATAAGTGTTTTTACCGAGTTTAGCAATAAGAAGTTGAGAATTAAAAACTTGAACTGATCAGGCCACTGATGTTGAGTACTCAGCGCTTAAGTAGTTTGGCGTTTGGACTGGCTGATGCTGAGAAGTTGAAGAAGGATGTCAAGATGGTCGACAACTTGAAATCAAAAGTCGTCCAGTTGGTTTAATTTTTTATTTTATTTATTTATTTATTTATTTAAGAGTAAATTAATAAATTCTAAAAATCTGTTTCTGATTGCTTGAGTAACAACTATGTCAATCTTAGAATTTCATATAGAGCGTTCATTGGTCATAAAATTTTGTGCTGGTTAGGTTTTTTATATTAGGTTTTGTAGTTAAATTAGTTTTTGTGGCTTAAATCTGTCATTTTTTGCCAATAAAATTATTTCTTCATTTTCCAGCAAATTTCCAAGTGTTCTTGAATTTTTGAGTTTCATGTTCACCTTCCATGGCGTAATGTGTGGGCCAGTCTGTTTCTACTCAGATTACATCAAATTCATTGAGGGTACAGATTATGATTCAAAAGCACAACTAAAACAACAAAACGGAAATGTAACAACAACATCAACTGCTCATAAATCTGATGACAATCGTCATAATGATAAAATTGTGGTAGCTAAAAATGGCTTTAAAATGTTTGATGGTAGTGAAAAGAAGAATAATCACAATCTGCAGAACCATCTTCCTACTAGGCCATCTCCCATGGTTGACTATTTTTTATTCATTTTAACTTTTTATCTGATATTGATAATTTTATTCGTCATATTCTTTTTTACTTTTTAATTTTTTATATTTTAAAACATTTTTTTTGTGACATTGATTCACGCCATGCTGGTTACATTTATAATTACTTCATTTGTTATTTCTATTCATTCATATTTACTTTCCCTTAATCATGAAAGGAAAGTAATAAATGGTTGACCCGCATGGTGCTGTGTTTAAATTCCCCCCAGTAGTTAGTTTTTATTCCTCAACCTTATGCTTTCATCAAACTTGTGTACCTACTATTGTTGTACATTTGATCGTGTCCAATATTAACTCATGCATTTATGTGGGTAGATTTTTGTTTTTTTGAATTCTGATGCACCTGTTTGTGGCTTACATCTGCGTGGTTAATTTTTTTTATAAATTTCGTATAATGCAGCCCTTTTACGGGCAGAGTTTGTGAATTTGCTATTGAGAAGCTGTATAAAAGCTGCCTAAAATACTTTATCTTGAATTTCACTCATTTTTTCAGTAAATACATAGGCTACTGCAATACATTTGGTTCATTTTTGTATCATGTTTTGGCAATTAAAATCTACTAAATATTGAATTGATTTTTAAACACCTGTACCTGGCGCCTCACTCAAATTACTCATTGTCTTTTAAAAAGTCAAACAAAATTAAATGATTGGAGTTATTTTAAGTCAGAGTGTAATAACTTGGAATTAAGCCATTTAAATAATACAGTTGTGATGACGTTTGCTCTATATAAATGTATCCATGATTGCTTGCGTTGAATTATCATACAGTTGCAAAATGTGGTTTGAAGGTCCTATGTAAAACTGGATTGTTGCAAAGTTTATGCTATTAGAATTATGTCACTGTTGTAATTTCAGTGAATAAATTAAAAGGTAAAAAGTCAAAACGTTTTGAATGTGCAGCCAAATGTATGCAAATGTTTCAACTTTTTATATACAAATATTACAACTTTTTATATTCAAATATTTTATCTTTTGTGCTGTAACTTTCCAATTGGTTATGACTCAAAATTATAAAGTGAACTAACTGTTTGATGTTTGCGTTATTAATCTTGTTTAATGAATGAGTAAATATCAAATATTGATAATATTATTTCAGCCTGTGATAAGAAGAAAGTTGTTGCTAGCTGGTCTCTTCGGTGCTTCAACAATTATATTGTTGCCCCTCGTTCCAATCAGCTTGGTCACAAGTATGTATGTTTTGCGGTTCAAAATATTCTGATGCCACCGAAATTTAGCTTACAAATTATGACAACTTATTTGATGAACCTCTTTTTTAGAGAATGATATTTGAAATGCAGAATTCAAAGATACTACTAACCACCGACAGGTCCCGAGTATGCCACTTACAATTTCTTCTACAAGGTCTTCCTCATTGTTCTCTTCACAGCCCTCCAGAGGCAAAAGTACTATTTTGCATGGAAGCTTGGTTTGTTTGCTTTCACTTAATATTTATGTTTTATGTTCACGGTGCTAAACTTGTTTTGGTACTCGTTTTTAATAATGCTATTTTGTCTACTCTTAGCATTACAAACAAACAGTACTCAACGAATACTACTTCAGTTTCCAGTTACTCTTAAATTTTATTTTTGCAAGTGCAATGTTTTTCAATTGTACCATTCCCTGCTTATTTTGCATTTGAAATTATTTCATCAGCACAGACAGATAGATTACTTTTTTGTATGTACCCTTGCACCGAATGTTTGGAGATTAATACCCCCATCATTTTATACAACTTGCTATTGTAGTAGAAGGACAGGGTGAAAGCGGGGTTGCGTGAAACTGAGGCGAGTGACAGATGTGGATGGCGTCGAGGGTTATTTCGGTTTCATCATAGGTAGCCAAACGGCAACTCCCGATCTCGGGGAAAATGTCGTCTAAACGTGTGTTGTTGTTGTTATTGTAGTTTTCTTATTTTCTTTTATTTGCTACTTCTGCTTTCTATTATGACATCTCATACAGATTTTGTATTATATTTTTTGTTCTTTATGCAAAAGATTTTTGAACTAACGTTCTACTAAGACGCTGATAAATAAGCAAAGGTTTTTGTTTGAATAAACATTGTTTTGATAAAAACATGATTTTCATTGATGTGATTGATGTGATGTTTAAACAAATGTAGAATTGTTCAGTGATAAAAAGCTTTCATGAAGTTTTTGTGATATAAGATGACTTAGCATTATCAGCACTAATTGTTTCAAAACAAATTTTATGACATTTTTTCAAAGTTGTGTTGAAGTCCATCTCGTACAATGCATACATAGATTTTTTTATCTAACCTTACAAAAGGAGAATATTTAACATATTCAAACACAATCATTTCTTTCTTCAAGGCATGCTTTCTCGTTAACATAGCAGAAATTACAATTGTATAGAATTTGTACGAAACTTTCTACAATATTAAGTTTTTTTGCTTGCAAATGAAGCTACAAAAGTAAATGTATAAAAATTTTCATTATTGCAAGTGAAATATGTTACAGGTGGCAATGAATTTTTCCCTATGTATTCATATTACTTTTTGTCTACCTACCTATGATATTTACGTGTTCATATTTTAGTTTTAATTCGTAAGATAAATAAACATATTCTGAGTAATCTTTGATACGTTTTTGCTAAAAATCCATCTGAAACTGAAAGCACAAGCTGTGGTTGAATTAGTTTGGTTAAGATTTTGAGGATTATTCAGATATTTTTGTTTTCGACTTTCAAACATTACTCATGTATCTTTTTTAACCAGTAGAATGAAATGCTTCAAGTGTTTGAGTATAGTTAGTTGATAATAAATAACTTTTGTTGACTTGAACTGGATAAAACAGTACAGTGCTATGTCATATGCTGGTTTGTTAAGTGATTTAGTTAGAGTGACTCGGTTGAAACGTAGGAAGGAACTTGACTGTAATATTTTAAATTGTAGAATGCAGTTTGTTTTACGTATGTGGTTTATTACTGGCTCCAATCTATGTCGTGCAATAAAATGTTTATTAGCACGTAGAAATGAACTCAATCAATCACAAGCTTAAAACATGAGAGAAATAAATTATTCCATTTCATAATTATAACAAAAGAGTTCCGCATTTTGTCATAATGTTGATAAAGAGATCTTGTTAATCATTAAAATAATATATGTATGTTTATTAATCATTTAAACTATGTAAATCATCATGCCATTGCATTACAGGTGAGGCAAGTAACTTGAATGCTGGTTTGGGATACAATGGAGTTGATGAGCATGGAAACAGTAGATGGGACCTGATTGCAAATGTTGATGTTCTCAAAGTTGAGGTATGCTGGGTGTTGTTACTTGATGTACCTGGAAATAGGCTGTTTGTTGTTTGTGTGTTGTAAGTTTGTTCAGTGTGGTTATTTCCGTAAAATATGTGTGTGTGTGTGTGTGTGTGTGTGTGTGCGCGCGCGTGTGTGGTTCTTGTCAATCTGATGACAAATGTCATGATTATGATATGACCTCACATGTCATTCAAAGGCACTAATAATTCAGCGGGATGCACTTTCGAACATTCACGTGTTGTTTGAAATCAAAGTCTTCGTTATTCATTATTTTTGTTGTTGTGTGACAAGGTAATGAAATTCTTGTGTGAAAAGTCATGTATTTTTAGCTCTGATATCTGATTTCAATGGTTGTTGTTAATAATTAACGAAAAAATTAACGAATTGTCGAAAAAATTAATGAATATGAAATAGATTTCACAAATATTTTGTGAAATAGCGCGCATAAACGTAGATAGCTCTCGTTATCAAAATTTAATCTGCGAAAGTATTCAAAAAATTTCATACCAATTTTATCTCCATCTTATCAAGTTCTCCACCAGTTTGAAAGTTCTGATTGACAATTGGAACATTTCAACAGCCTGCTGGTTGAGGTACATAATATATGATCGACTGCACAGCATCGTACCTGTCTTCCTGTTTAGTGCTCTCTGGCATGGTTTCTATCCGGGCTACTACATCACATTCATCACTGGAGGACTCTTCATAAGCACAGCCAGATTGGTTTGATATTCTTTTTTTTTCCATTTTCATTTGTCAATAATTTCTTTTTCGTTTTTCGGTGTAATTTAATTTTAGTTATTTTTTCCATCACTAGCTATCAAAATATTTATGTTAATCTATACAATTACCGTGAAATTTTTCATCTTTTTGTTTCAGATGAGAAAAGTCGTTAGACCACATTTTCAAACTAGCCCTACATTGAAATTCATTTACGACGTTGTAACCTTTTTGGCAAGTCGACTGGCGGTGTCATACCTGGGTCTCCCCTTCCTCGTTCTTGAGTTCTGGGCCTCCTTCTACATCATCAAGTTGGTTTCCTCTTCTCTCTTCTTCGTTTTTAACTTTTAGTGGTTTTTGTTTAGAAGTTTTCGTCACCTTGAAGTTTTTGTATTTTTAAAAACTTTTTTTCAGTATTTTTTACTTTGGATATTTTTTTCTATATTACAAGTACGTTCGTTTGTCTTGCGGTAATTTTAAAACAGTAATTACGAATGAATGAATGGGTGGATAATGATTGTATAGTGATGAATTGTATAGTAATTACAAATGAATGAATGGGTAGATAATGATTGTATAGTGATGAATTGTATAGTAATTACGAATGAATGAATGGGTGGATAATGATTGTATAGTGATGAATTGTATAGTAATTACAAATGAATGAATGGGTAGATAATGATTGTATAGTGATGAATTGTATAGTAATTACGAATGAATGAATGGGTGGATAATGATTGTATAGTGATGAATTGTATAGTAATTACGAATGAATGAATGGGTGGATAATGATTGTATAGTGATGAATTGTATAGTAATTACGAATGAATGAATGGGTGGATAATGATTGTATAGTGATGAAAAAATCTATCGACGTAATATAACGTTTTACATTAAAATATTTACTTACATCTATTCCAATATACTGGATCATAAATGTCAACAAAGTGTTAAAAAGTTTTTGGCAGTCAATGCATCTCACTTCTGATATGGTTGTTATTAAATTAGAAGAGGTGCAGTATCATTGAGTATGATGGATGACTCATGAATATTAGATTTTTGTTTCAACATTTTGTAAATTTTATGTAGTATAATCTGTTTTGTGTTTATTTTTTCACCATTATTTTAAAAATGATTTTAAATAATCACATAGGGAGGTGTATTTCTTCATGCACATTGTCGCTGGCATGATAGCATTGACACTTCTCTTTGTCAAGTATCAACAAAGCAAGGGCAGCAAAGTCAAGCTTGCTGTTAAAAACATTGACAACCTATCTAACAACATCAACAACATATCTAATAACATGAGCAACGTGTCTAACAACGTCAGCAACTTGTCTAACAACGTGTCTAACAACCTGTCCAGCAACGGCAGAGCAGCATCTTTATGCAGGTAAGAATAATGCTGCTGATAGAAGCCACATCAATCGCAACATTGCTTCTGATCAAAAGAAAACATGATGAAAAATATCATTCATAATTCATCCATAATTCATGATTCATTCACCGCTACATTCATTCACCTTTCACCACTAATCTAGATTTTCAGCCTGTGTTTTTTTTTCTTTAATATTTTAAAAAATAAAGTCAGTGAAATGAAAACATCAATCATATTGTTATGACTTTGTTTATTGTTAATTTAACGATGATGCTTTGAGGCTTTTATATTTATTTGGAGTTTTAACGAATGCATTTGTTGCTTTCTATTTTTTTAAAAAAGTAACTGTGAAGTGATTTCATGCATTTTAAAAAATGCAAATTTTCTATCTCTTCATTTTAATATTTATGATTCAAATTATATTAAATTTTGATTTTATTTTTGATAAGACAATTTGAATAACTTTTTTTACCTATCTGTACAGATTTACTTTATTGAAACAATACAATGATCTTAATGTTTGAATGCATGATGGTAATTAGCAACTGATATATACATCTGCTGTGCACGTCTGTAGCAAACACTAAATGATTAATTAATCAAGGTGCAATGACCATTAAGTCTCAACTGCTTTTATCGTTATCATGGTTCTATATTTTTATATTCAAACGAATTCAATTATACCTAATTTTAGACTGTTTTTTGATTTTATTGTCACTAGTGTGTACAAACTTATAAATATATATAAAAATATATATATATATAGTATGCTAATTATAATAATTACCATCATGTGTGTATATATATATATATATATATATATATATATATATATATATATATATATATATATATATGTATATATATATATATATCCGGGCGTGTTAATATATTTTCCTAAATTAACTTAAGTTTATTTGGCAGCTTGTTTGAACTGAGTCATATGCAACTTGTGGTAATGAAATCAAGCAAGCAACTAATATTTATTTAATGATGATGTATACGTAACTTGTATGTTTAGATTTATTTACTAATGTATATTTATTTGTTTAAAAAGCTATGAGAACGCCTCTAAACAAAGATCATGATTTGTTCGTTTTAATTTTCTACTAAACATTAGAACAATGATGGTTTGCTATTTTTGTAAACTTTTTAAACTGTCCGTATTAAATTCTTTTAATTTCATGTGCCGGCTTATTAAGTTTTTATTCAATTATTTTACTGTTAATCTCTGGACTGTTCGTTTCACGTTTTGCTCCTTTGTTCCTGTCACGTTTCCCATTCCAGATCGTCACATTTAATGTAATCCGCACCGGAAATTGTTCCCATTAATATGTTAGTGGCACATTCATACACCCACGCTCAAACACACACACACTCACTCACACACACACATTTAACGCCTACTTTCATGGAAGTTCATGAACATACTCGTATTTTCATATCACCTGATTCGCTTTTGTAATTTATAATTTTTAATCTTCAAGTGTTTTATTTTTATTAGTTACTCATCTACTTAATATGAAATTATTTCAAGCACGCGATTCATGTGTTCTCAAGTTATTGAAATTTGATTTGTAGTTTGCTTTATACTGCGCACCAGTTATTATTTTTATTGTTAAGTACTTCTAAGTTGGATATTTGATATTTAATACTCATTGCAAGTTATTTAAAATGAATCTGAAAAACATGTTACATCACAAATGACCCTTTCAACATCATGCTTGTTTGTTTGTTCGTTTCATTCTCTCTTTCTATGATTTTAAAATATTTCCCCCTCTGGCCCGAGCAAGTTATAGTTTGTGAGTGGTCCTTCCATAGTCAGCCTCGTCAACCTGGTACAACCTCAACTGCTTAAGATGGATAGCAATTTTGACCCTCAATTATGACGAGGCTTACTATGGAAGGACCACTCACGAACTATTACTTGCTCGGGCCAGGAATCAACATCTTCAATCAAGGCAGCGAATTTAGCATCCACACACAGACGAAATGAAGTTGACTGTTCATCATTTTGTTGTTTAGCAACGTTATCAGCTTTTTTAAATGCAGGAAAGCAGGAAATTGTATCAATTCCAATTAAACGTAGATGTTCAATAATGTTGTCGTTTGTACATCTGGTGGCGTTTCCTACGTGATAAAACTTTTTTTATCATTATTTTATTGGCAGATATTTTAGAGTTTTCAGGAGCTCTTTTTCCTATTATATTGTTGACAGTAGGTTTTTTTGTAGATATAAGTGGATGTAAATTCATTGAATAGAAGCTATTTATAAAATATGTTGATGAGTTATTAATATCAGACACCAATATGTTTAAATTGAAGTCTCCTAAAATATAGATTTTTTTGCAATTCAATTGTTTATAATTTTTAATTATGTTAGAAATAGAAATATTGATTTACAATAGATTATACAATATAAATACGCAAACCTGAATCAATTTTACATTGCCAGAAATTACTTTTTATGGAACCCTTGAATGGTACACGCACATACAGATTTAAAAAACAATCCGTATTACGTAGAAAACGTTAAATTTTGTTATTTGTTCGTTTGGTCACGGAGAAATTATTTTATATTGCAATTATGAAATATTCCTTCTCGCCTAAGTCAATGAAATCTGTTTACGATATTGAATCTGAAGTTGAACAGGAATGATGGGTGGAGATTAAAAGGGAAAAGTAATAAAATAGATGGACAAGATAGAAAGACAAATAATTGAAATAATACTTATACCACCGAGCGTTGTAACATTAATTTCAATGAACGGGTGTTTAAAATTGGCCAAGAAGTTTATCTATCTTTAGTGATTTTGTAAAAAAAAACTTCAGTGAATATAAGTTTTTATAGAACTTTACGTTTTTTTCTTTATTTCTTTATTTATCCTTTGCGCTTTCATGCGTACAAAAATATATTAATGTAATATAATTAATTAAAGAACCTACAAAATATTTTGACTTAGTGCCTTCCGAAATAAATTAACTTATTTCTAGAAGAGGCCCAACTTGATTTTCAAATTAACAATGATTCACACTGCATTAAGTTTTTTTTTCGATGGCATCATCATTCCTGAACTATTATAAGGCTTGATCTCTTTGAGAAATGAAAGCATTATAGAAGTTATAAATGAACAAATATTATAGAAAATGCATTCAAACAATAATCGAAAGATTTTTTCCTAACTGAATTTTCTAGTGGTTTTTTGAAGTGAAGTAGCAGTTTTTTTAAAATTTTTGTAACATTTCGTTTTGAGTTATGAAGGACGAAACAAACCTGAACTGGCTGTGTTTCTTCCTTTTTTAGAGCCATTCATAAATTCATTTTCACCTATGCATAAATTTATTTCATATTCATCGGTATCGGACTATGTGATTTTCAAACTTGTCATATAAAGTTATAGAAAATTTATTTTTGACGTTACGCTTTTACCATCTGAGAAACAACGATGATGCATGAACAGCTAAAACATTTTGTATAAACTTCAATGTACAGTACTTCTGAAAACCGAGAAAGTGGATGGACTATATTGTAGATTGTTTTTATTGAGTTGGTCTAGTTGCTTATTGATCTTACTACTCGTAATTTATATACCATTCATCTATTTTTATTTTCATTACTAGAAAAAAATCACATAATTTCGATGTAAAATAGTATTTCGTGCTAATTCTGTTTTTGACTATCCCGTTAGAAGACAAGCTTTAGATGTTTGCCAGGTTGCAGCATTTATACGGTGAACAAATTAATGTTTGTGTCTTTTATATATGTTATTTCAAATTATCTCTTCCTAAAGTTTTTTTTAGATTATGTTTATGTTCCATTCAAAATTTTCTGCCCTTATGTATTAAATTGATACATTAAACATCGAAAAACTCGTGTACTGTCTGTCCTTAAAATTCAATTTTTAATCCTTACCAACGTTAACTAGAACATTTAATAATACACGCTAAACAACTTATACGAGTTATATATATATATATTTATATATACATACACAACTCACTCGCATATAGACTACCGCAATAGTCGGTTCTATGGTTTACCTGAAAAATCAATGAAGTTACAATCAATTCGAAATCGTGCTGCTAGAGTTGTTTCAGGGGCGCTTAGATTCGACAGTATATCTCTAATTTTAGAACAACTTCACTGGTTGACTGTCAATAAGCGTATTATTTTTAAATGCATCAAAAACCAAGCACCAAAATATCTGACAGACGATAACACCCAGAGCACTAAATTCAACATATCTACGTTCCAATGAACTGAACTGCCCAATTTTACATATGAGTCAGTTGACAATAGGATCCCGAAACTTTGCTATTTTTGGTCTTAGAATTTTGAACAGTCTTCCAAACCATTCTATATCGATGCATTTACGTGATCCGAATTTGATAACACATAGAAAAACTCATTTATTTACATTATACGCTCTTCATTATTTGATAAAATTTAAATATTTTGTAATTTGCGCTAAATAAATATTCATAATTAAATATAATTTAAACATATATATAGTTTAAAAATATCACAGAACTCCAGGCACTGTTCAATTTGCAATTGAGTTTTTCAATTTTTCGTACCACGAATTTCAGTTTATTATCGAGTTTGTTCATATAAACGAAAATGCAAAAAGTGAATAAAAATTTGGTTCATGAACTGAACAAACTTGATGATTTGTTGAAAAATTGAAAAAGTCAATTGCATATTGAACAATGTCTGCAAAGCTGTAATATTTTTAAACAACTGCATATCACACGGTCTGATAACTGCCCAGCTCGCCACTCTTTGTTACGCGGGCACCGGCCCTTTTAATTTAAGATTTGAGACATTTGCAGAGGAATAACATAACAACGATTAAAAATGTGAGCATTTTATATAAGGCAGAGTATCGTTGTATTGCTAAGTAAACACAAATCAGTAAAAATTGAACAAGTGAAAAATCTAGCAAATGGTAGTGGGTCTTGTGAAAAATTATGTATACCGTAGGAAGAATGGATGAATTACTGAATAATTGAAAAACTAGAACATTATCTGTGAGAAGTTCACATGAAAGCAACAAAATTTAACAAAAATCTAAAAATTAAATTGTAATACTAATGCATTTACTAATTAGCAAAAATTGGATACAACAAATCAAGCCAAAATATGTTAAAATTTTCTAAACTGATAATGACGGTGAAAAAAACATGTTCTATTCAACAAATGAAAAAAAAGTACAATAGTGAATTTTACTTTAGGTAGATAGTAAAATTTTTACTGAACTTACAAAGAAAAATATTATATTAATACAAAAAATTTAATGGAAAAAACCTCCACATGATTCTTTATTTACATAGACGACAGTAAAGTTGGTAAAGGTAGAGTTTTTACTGACAAATATTGGCCGTGAGATCTTTCTGTAGACGAAATTATAATCGTAATATTAAATAAAATATTGTGAATAATTAATATAAAATAATAAAAACAAACTAAATAATGTAAATAAATGTAAACAAAGGTAAACTAACAAGAGGTTCGAGTTCCTTCTTATCAACCAGGTTGTATTCGTTGACAAAATAATAAAAATGTTTGTAACATGTATTGACGTGTGGTTCCTGAAATTGTGGAATACAAATTTTACTTTGAATTGACTGTGAACACTTGGAATTTCAAAACATTGCATCATATTATCAATTTTTCAGTCAATCTCGAGCTAGAAAGCCAAATAGAAATTGATGATTAACTTATCTACAACTAAATAAACACAAGTGGCTGTAAAATTAAAAAAAAATGTTAACTATCAAAACTGAAGTACATTTAAAATGCAATGACTATAACAACTGAAATAACAATTTAGAAATATAAAATAACATGATGATAACAAAATTATCTAATTTAAAAGAAAGTTGGGTGTAATAACAAGATGCGCAAATTAGGAAACTGAATAAGATATATATATATATATATATATATATATATATATATATATATATATATAAGCACAAAGACAGAATTATAGAAAATATAAAAGTTTACTAGTTAGTGAGCTCAACAGTTCAAAATTAATTCACATGGAACTTGAAAAAATACTCACAGCTCCAATGGTTTTGAGCTTATCAAAGTGGTGTATGTAAATATGTACAAAGACTCTAAACAAACGTGTCATGATCTTTTTGACACTTGATATATAGTTCTTTGGAAATGATACACCTTGTAGGTATAAAATTATTGTAATCAATCAATCATTCCAATAAAAACAGCTAAATTAGGAGATCAACAACCATCAAAAACATTGTTTATAATCTAAGATGAACACAGGATGAAAAATTCCAAACCAGTTTCAACAGGGAAGAGTTCTTCATTGTTTATTTGACTTTCTACCCACTCCATCAGCTGTTCAGTGTACTGTGGGGCAGAAAGGCGTGTAGGCTTCTTGTATTTTATACCATCACACCAATGATATTCATACCTGCACCAAATTGGAATAAATATGAATCTAATAATAATTTATAACAAGCAGCAATAGTGACAATCAGATAAATGATAAAAAAATTCAAAAATTAACTGTTGGACAAAAAGAATATTACAATATTTCCACATTCAAATAATACAACATGACTAACTTGGGACCGCCTGACATTGTTGGACATGATTGTTCAGTGCAAAAATCTGCGATCACCCCAGATATAACATTTATTCGGTTGAAGAAATCAACAACTGCATAAAAATTTTAATGTTGTTTAAATTTTGTTCTGAATGAATAAACTTAGTTTTGTTATATAAATAAAATGCATTTAAATCATATAGAGTAAATTATTAAAAGACCCAAACAAACAAACATACACACCATGTACAGCTATCCAGTCATTCAACTCTTCTTCCGGAGGTAGTTTAACAACCTTAACACGTTTAATTAAAATAAAAATTTATAGATCAAATGAAATAAATCAAAAAAATTCAATCAAAAACAACTCAAGTTAACCAATAATTTGAAAAAACAAACAGTGGTACAATATTGGTATAAAATAAACAACAAATAATTTAAATTTAAATTAATGTTTAATAAAAGATTTTCAACCTGTTTAAGATCAAGGCCTGAGTGTAATGAGGCATTGGCTTTCCTATGAAGATTGAATCTAAGTGTGCCTTCCTGTAAATTCTTCTTGGTTGGCCTAAAAGTCTGAAAATTGTAAGGGATTAGATTAGCATATTTAAAAGTAAAGTTATTAATTTAACTATGTGAGATTTTAATACTATTTCATATTATTGTTTTTTGGACATTTAAATTATTATCACATATTAGATATGAGCACATGGATTTTAATCAATGCTCATTATTTAAATGTTATGTTAAATGTTATGTTATAGTAGAGATTTGTACTATTGTTGAAGTTTAATATTTAAAACTAACAACTTACTGTCTCAAATTTCCTAATGAAAAATTAATAATCATTGAGAAGAGACAACACTATACTCTCCTGACATACTGACTGAATACAATAAAGATAAAGTTCCAT
Source organism: Helobdella robusta (assembly GCF_000326865.2). Classification (NCBI taxonomy): domain Eukaryota; kingdom Metazoa; phylum Annelida; class Clitellata; order Rhynchobdellida; family Glossiphoniidae; genus Helobdella; species Helobdella robusta. The sequence goes on from NW_008704083.1 coordinate 4,830,011, forward strand.
ACAAGTTCACCTCAAGTAATTAAAGACAGTAAGAGAGTATGTAAATAAAAATAAAGTAAACGATTTGAAATAGAAGAATAGAATAGAAAAAGAAAATTACAAAACTTGGACATTGAACAGTTCTATTCAAAACACTTGTTTTTCAGTAACTCTACTGAAGTCTCTAACACTCTAACTTCTAACTAAATTAAATTTTAAATTAGGCAAAATAAATTAAGTAAAACTAAAAACTGTAAACTAAAATCTAATTCTAAGTAAGTGAATTTTTAATTTAAAATATTAATATGTTAAAAATTATGAATTTGTTTTAAAGTTTTTATCTAATTATTATTATTTTAAAGTTTATTTATATTAATCTATTTATTTCAGTTTATTTAATTTTCATTAATTTATTTAGTAATAAATTTATGAATAAAAAAAAATTAAAAAGAAGATTTGAAATTTAAATGAAAAACTTTTTATAACTAACTTTATCACGAGAAAAAAATGAAGCAAAACCCGAAGCCATGATTCATTATAATAAATAAATAATACTGAAAATTTGAAATAAAGAGGTGAACTCTTAAACTGAACTAGAACTAGAACAGAAAACGAAAATGCCTCTCAAACTAATGAACCACTAAGAAACCGGACACAAAACATCACCGGTGCTAGCTGTCCTTATTATCGTGATGTACTCGAGTCGAGTCAGTAACAATATATCCGTATTTTTTATAAATTTTATTTTTAAAATAATACTGTTAATTTTAATATTAATTTTTTATATAGTTATTTTACATATATACCTTAACCATAGATTTAAAATATTTATATTATGTATTTCTTAATTTGAATCTTTGAAGCTGCCTCGTCCCTTATTTCTTCGATTCTAGCTTTGTTCGGTCTCAAAGATGGATCGACGGAGAATGTTGTATTGTATATTTAGAAATTGAGAGTAATAAGTATAGTATTGATTAAAAATTTTTTTATTTTATGATTTATTCGTTAATTTTGATTAAAATACTAACATTCAAAATTGTGTTAAGTGTTTTAATTATAGTTCAGTGTTTATTATTGAATATTTAATTTTAATTCACTTGATAATTTTTGAATTTTACTATTAATTATTCCCTATTCGTTTCGTTTGGGTTGTGTTGGGGCTACCAAACCAGGGAGAGAAGAGGTGCTCGTCGTCGTTTTCCTTATTAATTTTTCTTAACGGCCACCATGTCTTATCATAGAAAGCGGCGTCATGAGGAGATTCAGGCAGAGCATTACACAGTTTCCAGTGATGACGAGGTGGCTACGACATCTCAGAAACTTACCAGCTCCTCCAATTCAGATGGTGACTATCAGTTGCTTCAACATGAAGTTCTCTACTCAAACAGTGGATCGACTTACGAAGTACTTGAATTTCTTGGTAGGGGCACATTTGGTCAGGTAGTGAAATGTTGGAAAAGAGGAACTAGTGAAATTGTCGCAATTAAAATTTTAAAGAATCATCCATCGTATGCTCGCCAAGGAGAGATAGAAGTTAATATATTGAGATGCTTAGGCCGAGAAGATGCAGATGATTGTCATTTTGTGAGGGCTTATGAATTTTTCAAGCACAAAAATCACACTTGTCTAGTCTTTGAAATGCTGGAGCAGAATTTGTATGATTTTCTTAAGCAAAATAAATTTCAGCCTCTACCTCTAAGACATATTAGGCCAATTGCAAGACAAGTCTTAACAGCACTCTTGAAATTGAAGACTCTAGGATTGATACATGCAGATTTGAAGCCAGAAAACATTATGTTAGTTGACCCACTACGATATCCATACAGAGTGAAGGTGATTGATTTTGGATCTGCAAGTCACATATCGAAGGCTGTTTGTTCTACATATCTGCAGTCAAGATATTATAGAGCACCAGAAATATTATTAGGTCTTCCATATACAGAAGCCATTGACATGTGGTCCCTTGGTTGTGTTATTGCAGAACTTTTTCTTGGCTGGCCACTCTATCCTGGATCATCTGAATATGATCAGATTAGATACATCTCTCAGACACAAGGATTACCTCCAGAACATATCCTGAACAATGCAACAAAAACTAAAAGATTTTTCAATAGAGAAATTTGTGAAACACATTATCCATTCTGGAGATTGAAAGTAATATTATAATAATATTTCATATAAAAAATTTTTATACTTTATGTTAATTATTTTTTGAAAATATTTGTTGAAATCACTTTAACAGTCACCTGACGAACATGAAATGGAAACAGGCATCAAATCAAAGGAAGCTCGCAAATATATCTTCAACTGTCTAGATGATATGAGTCAAATAAATGTCCCCACTGACATTGACACAAATGAACTTATTGCAGAGAAAGCAGACAGATTTGAATTAGTAGATTTGTTGAAAAGCATGTTGGCACTGGATCAGGACAGAAGAATAACCCCTGGAGAGGCACTTGAACATCCATTCCAAACCATGTCACACCTCATGGACTATGCTCACTGCAACATGTTAGCCTCATAAGAACTTAATTATTTACGTGATGACTGAGATTTTTAATTAATATCCGAACTTTTTTATTAGTGTCAAGCAAAGTCTCCATGCAATTGAAGTGTGTCGCAAATCCAAGAAAGAGTCGTATGATTTGAATAACTTTTCTGGAATCCGAGTGATGACTAACTTCCTACCTAATCTATGCAGCAACAGGAATTTCACACTGACATTCAAGAATCAACTCAATGCTCTGAACCATGTAATTGATTTTTTTACAGTTTATATTAATATTCGATATATCCTTAGATAATTATTTAAAACAATTGGTGATTGTGAATGCTTATTTTGAAATGTTCTTAATCACCGTTGAAGGTGCAGGCTCCGTTGATACCAGGGGGCAGTTCATCCCACCAGTCCGATGCCATGCAGTATTTACATCAGCCACTCCCTCATCACCAACTTCACCAGTCACAACCTCCATTTGTTCCATACCAACCGACCCAGTACCAATCGCACATGGCTAATGTACCTGCCCATCTGAACACTTCCAACAACAACAGTGATCCGTTTCAACCTTCACTGTGTAAGTTTTTCTCTATTTTTTTTCTCTTCTATCAAATAATCATATTCAAATGACCTGATGCAATTAAACAAACTTTATCTAACTGTTTATAAATACTTGGTCCAAATGATTCACAATGTTTGATTCCAATATAGGCTTACAAATTGATGATGGTTTTGTTTTATGGTTAGCTGTGCTATTAATATCTTGGTTACATTGGATTGATTCATTTGAACAGATTTATCCTCCCCACCAAATCCAACTTATTCATTGAGACTTGATAACGTTGTTCCCGTGGTGGCCAGACCATCTCAAACTCTTCAGTTAATCGCTTCCGTTAGTAATGAATGCTCTTTTATTCAATAATGAATTATTTTAGATCTTACTTATTTATATTTTATGAAAGATGTTAAAGAATCACTAGAAATTATTTCAAGAGCAATAAATTTGTATTGTCACAGAATTGGTCGGGTCAGCAGCAATTTTTGGTGCCAACTTGGAGCCAGTTGTCAGGAGGACAGAGAGGTTTGCCACCTTATGATCCTTGGCCATCTGCATTTAATGTAGACCCCCTTGATGCTTCTGCTTTCTCTTTTGTTAGTTTGTTTGCTCTTCTTTTAAATTCATTTTAATGAATATTCCATAAATGTTAAAAACGATTTTAATGCTTAATTATACTTTTATGCTACCAGGGAAACCCGACCAACAACTCTAACAGCAGTCACAACAACAGCAACAGAACTGGAGGTTCCAACAACCAGTCAAACAACAGGACACGTCATGGATCATCCAACAATAACAACAACGCGTCCTTCCAGAAAATGCCATCCATTTGGAACATCCCAATCCACAGCGACAACAATCCTAACCACACCAACAGCAATTACATGAATAAAGGAAGAAATTCTCCTTCTGCATCAATTTCTAAGCAGGAGTTCAAAACGTTAGTTCATCTGTTATTAAACTTGTTCAGAAATTTTTCCAGACAGCTTTGATATTTTGCGAATATTACATGCTAAGTGATGTAAAACTATTGTCTCATCATCCAGCAAGATTATAACCCCTCCGAAGAAACGAATTAGAGTGACTGACATTTCCTCGGACATCTCTTCATCCAAATTCAAATTTAATAACAGTGGCATCTACGATAGTAGCTGCACCACAAAGAACAGCAGCAGCCACATGAGCAAGGAGGGAGGTGGGGGTGGGGGAGGAAAGTGTTTTGAAACAGAAAGAAGTTCCACCGGACACAGTGTTATCGTAATACTAGATGATGATGATAATGATGATGATGCTCAGCATAGTCGTCCAAGCAAACATAGGTACTTATTATTATTACTATCACAATAAGTAGTAGATAAATTATTTTGAATTAAAATACGAAATGTCATTTATTTGCAATATAATTTTCACTAGCTAACTTCTGTTTTTAATAATTTGGACAAAGGGACAGGCACATGAATGGAAGATGTAGTAGCAGCATCGTCATAGCAACATCTCCACCCCTGCAGTTTTCCGGTATGACATTTCCATCCATCATCTGATACATTTTTTTCACGATTTCAGTAATTATGACCAGTGTTGTGGATTCTGTAGATAATGCATGTTGGGAACAACAATATCAATGTCGTTATTGTAGTGAATTGTAACATGTGAATTATAACACGTGAATTACGACACGTGAATCATGATATGTGAATTATGATTTTAATGTTTTCTATAATTCAGAGACCCTGATGCACGAGCAACGTCAGCAGATCCCGATTAACATTCCTGCAACGACATCATCTGTCATGAGACCGCCGATGCCAATCAAAGTGGATCCTTACGAAAACAATGTGGTATGTGAAGTTAATTAGATTTATTTTATTTTATCAGCTTTGAGACAGCTGGTATTTTTTTAAAAGTAAAAAATGAATTGAAATAAATAAAACTATCTTGCAGTAAGAGTTTATTTTAAAATGTTTTCACCGATGTAGCTGTTTTATAGTTTAACTAACTTATTTGTTCATCAGCTGAGCAGTGGCAACAACAAGCCAGCTGCAAGCCACCAGGAGCTGTACAACAGCAACAAGCAACAGAAGTGGAAGCATCGCCACATTGACAGGCACCTGTCAAGTCAAATGGGCTATTCCTGCAACCAGTCTGATCAGCCCATCCCACTGATTGGAAACCCTGGTGAGAAATTTTTAATGTTTTTATTCAATTTATCACATTTGTTAAACGATCGTTCTAGTTTGTTGGAAATCATCTAAATTGGCTTTTAATTATAAAAATTATTTTGAGAGATTGTTTTATTTGATTTTTTTATTGCCTGCACAGATGATAAAAATAGTGGCAACAATATATGTAACCCGGGGAACAGCAACAATGATATTCATCACCAACGTGTGCAAGTGAGTCCAATGTTGCACTCTTCACCGTCATCATCTTCATCTGGTGGGTTACAGAAACATCTGAAGCCGGCGCACACCAACTATCAACAGAATGGCTGTCATTCTACCAAGAAGAACAAAAAGAGACATGTATGTTGATGTTTTCCATTTCTTGCTAATCATTATTCTTTTTCCTGCTAGCATGGAAGATATTCTGTCTCTGTTAGCATGGGCTAATGAGTGCATGACGACAACACTTATTATCAGTGAAAATTATTTTTTTCACACTTACTAGTGTGATGAATATTGTGAATAAATAATAAGCACAATGAGGTCATATTCTTACTGTTCCGCAATATATGAAATAATATTTGTTACAAACTGCAGAACCTGGACTTGCCGACGCGTTCATTGAATTCTGATATTTTGGATAGCAGTGCATTGTCTGAAGCCATCCTGCCTCCAACCTCACCCAACATGGCGTCACACCCTCAGCAGTATCTCGACATGTTCGACTTACCATTCCTGGCACCTCCTCCATCATCCTTTCACCATCTTCCTCCATCCTTCACGTCATCCTCCTCTTCCTCACCACTGATGAACGGATCGATAGTGCGCTACATTGCGCCTCCTCCAATCCAAGATAGCCCCCTCATGTTTGGGGCCGGTGACAACGCAATGGCTGGCACTTCATTCCTTTTCAATCCACCAACCAATCCACCGAGCATGTCACCCAATCGAGTCAAGTTCAACTTCAGAGTTTGAAGAGTGCCAGTGTTCGTCAGTTGTACCCGTTGTTTGCATGGTATAAATAATAATTACTTATCACTTGTTCAATTTGTGAACAATTACGTTACGTTAATTGAAATGGTTGCTGGATTCACATTTTTGTATCACCAATGCAACGATCATCTGATGTATTTATAGGTTTTTTATCGTTATTTTTTCTTCCTCTTGATTAACGTTAGTTTGTAGGGCTTAGCATATTAATATTATCAATTCATCTATTGTTTCAGCAAGGTTCCATTCAATTAAATGAATGGCTGGTGTCAATCGAATGATCTGGTAAATCATTTTTATTATATTATCCAACATGCATTTTAACTCTAATTTTAACTTTTACTTAAAGATTTTTCCTGATTTCATTCACCCATACAAATATTATCCAACTATAACGTGTACACGTACACCTAAATATTAACTAAATGTCATTTCCGTACATTTGATTGATGCATCATTTCTTAACTCAATTCCGATAGATTACTGAAGGTTATTATTTATTACTCATTAAATCATTTGTCACTCCTTATATCTATGTCTACTACACCTTTCAACGTTTAAATGTGCACACACAAACTAACACACACGCATACACACACACAAACATACACACATACATATATTTATATAATATATAACTATGTATTTATATTTATTATTAATATGGTTAATCTACATATATTTTTTAGCTTCCCAATTTAATTAAAGATCGATCGACTGTATGTTATGAAATTATTGGCGTTGGGTTTAGTTAGAATAAATCTCCGCTTAGATAATATCTTTGTGTATAATTATACAAACGCCATTTTAGTCTTTGAGATGTAAATTTTAATGTAGTTGTTGTATGAATTATTTATATAAATATTTTTTATTGAGAGTAAATTTTATGGAATTAAAATACAATTGGTTGTAAATTTATAATAATCTGCATAGATGAATTAATGATGTCTGTTGAGTATTTATATTTAATTAATGATTAAAGTGTTTATTCCAGCGTTTAGCATTGAGTTGAGAACGTTTCATTGATTGCTCTTCTTTTATGACTTAAACTGTTCATTTAAACTAATTACGATGACGTGAATTGTTACTGTGAATTAATTATTTGTTTATTTAATTTTTGTGCTATTTCTCTGCATGCATGTGTAACAACTAAGTTTATAAATTACGGTGATTAGTAATCGTTTGATTGGCTGGTTGGTTGGTTGGTTGATTAAACGGTTGACTTATTGATTGATTATTTAAACGATTGACTAATTAATCGATCGATTTATTGATTGCTTAAACAAATTGATGTATCTGTTATTAAACGATTCACTAATTGATTGGCGAATTATGAATTGACAGTTGATGAAACCGTCATCTGGTTATAATAACTGACTGAGAATTAAATAAACCAACCGTAATTACTTCTTCGAAATGGCATTATATTTAATTGTATTATATAGTTTAATTACGTGATGATGTATAATTTTTTTCTGCTACAAATGCTTGCAGTTGAAAAGTTGTTTATTTACGAGCAACGAGGCAATATACATTATAATAATCTTAATCCTAAATAAATAATTGATTAAGTAAGGCTGAAATGAATTTTAATATAAATATCAGTATTGCTGGTTATGTCAAGTCACTTTTGTAAGTTAATTAATAATAGCCTGGCTCTTGGCCACTGATCATAATAATTTTTTATACAAATCAACTATTTTTCAAGCATTATTATAATTTTTATTTATTTCGTTAGCGAAAGATGAGGCTATTGTGTATATATTTTGTTTGATATTATTTCACTTATATATCCCAAACTTATCTCCCTTCAAAAAAAACGTTGTTATAACATTTTTACTTATTAACGTAGCGCGTTTTAAAGGATGATATGATATCTGATATGCATGTAATTTCATTAGGTATCTACATAAACATTACCATGGACTTGTGATGACAATCCCTCTATCTATCCTATCTCTTTCTTTCTTTCTATTTATCTTTCTGTCTATCTATCTATCTCTATTCTTTGTCTGCATTCGTTAACATTTACCTTTTGTTCTTGCTGTTAACATTATTTAACGTTGTTGCAGTTTTTGTTTGCGTTTGCTATCGAATCAATCCCTATTAAATCATAACTTACCATATGATTGATTGTTTCAATGTTGTGCGATTTATTTATGTTAACTAAATTATTTTTTCAAAAATTCTGTTAGTGAGGAATAAACGTGTTATTTCCATCATTATTCCATTTCTTTACAATTGTGATCGCCACCGAGATGTGACCATGACCATTATACCGGGCATGCGTGTTGTGCCCTACTTACAACCACTGTTAACTGCTAGAAGCTTATATATCGGAGTTCATGTTGCAACTTTGTGATTTACTCGTACTACGCGCCAGTTAGCAAATTTTAATTAAAAACTACAACGCAGAAAACTTTGAAATTTACAACCTCACTAAAGTTTTCATGAAGTTTCGATTTCAAAGTCTTCGAATGCTTTCAAATTACAATATTGATTAGTCGATTTTATAGTTTTAACGCTGCTACTCTTCAATTAATTAGCAGCAAAGCAAGTTTAAAATGTCAAATGAAATGAGCTTGATCTTGAAAGGACCCACTGGAATCAAACATGCCAATTCATTGACGTGCTACAGCTGCCCATCCTTGGTTTTCTGTGAAGGCGATGTCAAATGTTTAAATGAATTTGGTTTTATTTGATCTAAAATATGTTCAGAGGCGGATCCATGGGAAGAGGGGTACCCACCAGAGCCCTGCGCGGTTGAAATTTTCAAAAACCGCAACCGCACCGCAACGTCGAAAACCGCAACTGCACCGCCGAAAACCGCACAGCAAGAAATGAAAAACAACATTAATGCTTTTATTGACATTATAAATCACAACTATCTACATCCAAATCACTGTTACTCTTAATAAATAACATTTTGTCAATTTTGTATGGATTTAAACTGGACCGTCTCTATTGCAGTGTATAATTGAGAGATGATCCTACCCTTTCTGACGAAACACTCGAAACTGGGATGCTGAACAGAAAATAGGAAACTTGAGCTTTTAAAGAAACGTCTTTGCTTTTGGACAGCATCGATTTAATCAAAAATTCTTTATCAATTACATCTACCTGTGGATCAACTTCAACATTTTTTACCTCGGACATTTTTATAAAATAATCGGTAATTAACCACGCCGTAAATAAAATAACTACTTCTTTCAAAGTAAACAGGAGAAAGAAAATGGTTTCTTCAACGGCTTCAAAAGATATTAAGATTTTAATATATAAAATTATTACAATGATAATGCAATTTTTAAAATGTTATGGACGAACAAAAATATTTAACAAAATTTTTGCGGTCACCGCGGTTCTGATAAAAAAAAACCGCGCAGCGGAAAAACCGCATATTTCAAAACCGCAACCGCGTAAAACCGCATGATTTTGCACCGCAACCGCAAAAAACCGCGGTTGCTGTGCGGTTCAAACCGCGACAACCGCAAACCGCGCAGGACTCTAGTACCCACCCCACCAGGAATAGACCATGGAATTGGGAAAATATTGAGAAACCTAATTTAAACATATTTTACGTCATATATACAGTAATTTTTAGATTAAAAAAATGATGATTGGCATTTTTGTGGATGTTCTTTACATTTTGTTGATTTATGTTAGGTTTTGGGGAATGTTGTAAAAATAAAAGTTTTACCGAGACCTTCAATGATTTGAAATTATAATTTTCAGTTAGGTTAATATACGCAAAAAAGCACGCTTATTCAAATTATCACCAAAGTATATTCTTGAATTATTATTATCAATATTGTCATATATCATTCTTACTGTTGAGTTTCTCTCCCATGTTTGATTTTGGTTGCTCGGTTACAACATCTGCCAAATCGAAAAACGTTTTATATAAGCATGCGGCTGATATAGTCACTACATTATTTATGAATAAATTAATTTTTTAGCAAACAACGAACAATAGAACTTTTTATGAGTAATAATAATTTATATATCGGAATGTTCCAGCATGTTACCCACCACCTTCACTGAGCGGATTCTTGATGGTTGTTCCTTTCGGATTTTCCTTCGTTGGCTGGCCGCCGATGACTTCTGCGAAATATCATTCAACATCTTTCACAAGTTCAATTCATGTTAACAACTCTTTGTTAAAGATGCTGACGATGTTAATGCAATTTATTCTCTTCAACCCAATATAGCCATCTATAATTATTCAATTTTTAAAAATATAACTTCATTTTTGCATTAACTTAGCTTACACGTAGGTATAATTTATAATTTTTTAAATCTAGAAATGAATTGTTTTCATTTATAGTTGCGTAATTTTTTACAAAAACGTATTAAATTGTAAGTAGAAAATTCTATTAGCACGTTTCGTGAAATTTTTTTTATCATTTTGTGATTTTATTTAACAAATATCGAACGTTTTAAATTTGTCTTCCAAAATTTTCCGACTAACCATTTTCTGAAATTTTTTCGCCAGCTTTTGTGGAAGCCCAGTTTTTCAGATTTTTGATCATGATCTTTTGTCACGGATTATAAAGAACACCAATGTTTATACCTTAGTTAGCGTTAATAGATTCTTTGAAAATAATTTTTTCAATAGAACATTGATTGATTTTATGTTGTTTGATTTAGAAAAATTTTTCTTAATGATATAAAAAAAATTATTATCGTCATTCGACAAGTTGGTTCAAGTTGTTGTATAAAGATTTTTGCAGGCTGTTTTTTTTGACTGCATAGATTTTTTGACTGAACTGACCATTAATAATATTATTGATTTACCTAATTAAACGGTTTTTCGGTAGTCATCTTAAATAAGGAGATTTGAATGTCCGCTGATCAGTAAGATTTTGTTGTTATAATTTGTGAGGATTGTCATCGATGTTGATATTTTTGTTTATGTTTCCAAATTATTAATTCTACGTAATTTTTCCCAATACAAATCTACTCGAAATTTTTTTATTCTTCAACCAAACATCAAAATTTTATAAACATCTTCACAAATATCTAAATTTAAATATATAATTATTAATTATCTGTAAAATATGTTTTTGTAATATAATAAAGCAATAGAATCAAAACCGCGACAAATAAAAATTGTATCGAATGTTGTGATACACTACAGCCTCGCACACGGAGAAGAAACGCGCGCACAGACTCACACACACACCACACACTCACACACACCACACACTCACACACACCACACCATACACACACTGAAACACACTTACATGCAGTGATACACACTTACTGGTATACATAGAGTACAATACCACACAAACATATATACACACACACACGCACACACAAAACCACACACACATATACATACACGAATTGTACGTGTATGTACGTGTGTATACTTTTTTCCACCAATTATAACTTTTTGGGTTGTTTCTGTCCAGTCTTAGGTGAGATGAACTTAGCGAGTGGCCGCATGTCCATCAGGTCGAAGTACATTATTTCCTGGTAGGAATATTTTTTTTTTATAATTGATATTTTTCATCTGAATGATTTATTTTTGTTTACAATTTTTTTTATCAATCTTGCCATCATCCTAATTTCACACCATAATCTCATCATCGTCATCACCACCACCGTCACCACCACCACCACCACGCCGACCAACCAGCATAGACATGGCAGCCAGCAGGACAGCCTTCACGCGAATATCAAAGTCCATTGGAACTGTGAGCGTTAGGTTCAATTGACATAATTCACCAAAATTCATCAGAATTCACCGAGGTAAATGTCAAATAATATTTTAATTTAGTGATGATGATTAAAATATGATATAATGTGATTATGATATAAACAGGATTGTGGTAGCATTTAGGGGCAGATCTAGAATGGCTAGGTCACAAATGGAGGTTGTCAGCTTATTTTGAAGACTTTTTTGCTGTCTGCGTCTGCGTCTCGTTATTATTTCGAATCGATACGATTGATAACGATAAAAACGATTCAAAAAGCAGACGGTTAAAATATAAACGAATTTAAAATTGCGCGCATGTAAGTTAAAAATTTAGCAATTTTTCATTATAATGTAATGGCACAAAAAATATAACAAAACGGACATCAACACAACCAGTTCAGTTAAGCAACTTCTCCTCAATCATTAAAGTATTTGCATGCGAAATCATTAAAATGTTACCAATCTTATTATCGTCGTCTTTGTCACATCATCACTCTCTTAATGTCTGTCACCGTCACCTGTCGTTGCCATATTTACAATTAGCACCAGGTCTATCGTCAAAATGAACATGGCATCATCATCACTTTCATCGTCACGATGACGTCACGATGACGTGATAATAAGCATCATAATACTAATATCATCATCGTCGTCGTCGTCATAATAACAATAATAATCATCGGAATCATCATCAGGATCATCATCAGTACCAACACTCGGCAAGCAGGATATGTTTGTCATGATAGCCCTCGTAGGCCATTGTGCCGAACTCCCTGGATATCTTTCCGAGCGTGCCACACTTTGTTAGGGGGTAGATCTTTTAGGGAATATTTCATTGTTGCTGATGTCATTATCATTAAAACTTCCTCTTCTCTTCATCATCAATTTCAACACTATCATTAATAAAATTATTCATTTCAATCACATTTATTTTGCCATTGTCATCACATTATTACTTATTAGTCATTATTCCTGTGACATGTTTTCATCTTAATTCGTAAAAAAAAAATCATCGTCGTCGTCATCATCACCGCCGTCAATCAACGTCATCATCCTTCTCAACATTTTACCATCATCATCAAAACCTAATTATTATTATCATCATCATCACCACTAGAAACATCATCACCATCAGCAAAGAAGGTAACTTACGAAGAACTTGTCATGCATCTTGTAGAAGATACACAGTGGTTTCTGGATGTTGAAGCAAGGCCCGCTGATGATGAACGATGGATCGTGTTCGTGGTTAAATATCCAGAACACCAGCCTCAAACAACTCGTCCTGATAATAAAGTTGGAAGAACATTTTTCAGAGGTTTTAACACCAGACACACAGTGAATGTATGTATGTATGTGTGTGTGTATGTGTGTGTATGTACGTATGTATGCAAGACCACCTAGTGGTCTCACAAAATTTAACGGATCCTTTTTTGACTGCATATATGAAAAACGAAGATGTTGCAGTACATGGAAATAAAAATTTTTTTGTACGTGAAACTGAAACAACTGGACACTTTTCAATGAAGTAAATTTTTTGCCAGAAAGGAAAATTTTTTTGTTTCTTTCATTATTTTCATCAATTATCTCATTATTTTCACTACTACCACCTAATTTATTATCACCTACATCATCATCACCATCATATTATCATCACCACCATCATCATCACCTCATTCTCATCATAACCATGATAGTAATCATAACACCATCATCACTTTTATAAAAATATAATCACCACAACTACACCATATATTTTGCCTGAAACATAGCCATCACCACTACCCTCATCATTATCATCACCATCATCATCCTCGTCATCATTATCCTTACCACCACCATCACGCCAGCCCACTTTTGAACGACCCACCCAACAGGAACCCCATCAGCATCGACCACGGTCATCTCGGTGGAGTTGCACCGACAGCAGCCGGTTAGAAAGCACGGAAAGCACGTACAGTTCTTGTATTTGCGCTGCGCTCTCATTATCGTCTGTGTGTGTGTTTTGATGTTTTTGTGTTGTTGTTGTTTGTGTTTTTATTGTTGTTGTTGTTTGTGTTTTTATTGTTGTTGTTGTTTGTGTTCTTAACGTTGTTGTTTTTGTTTGTTCTTTGATTGTTTTTTGTATTGTTGTTGTTGTTTGCATTGTTTGTGTTTTTAGTGTTGTCGATAGTTGTTGTGCATGGTTTGTCGTTGATTTGATGTTGTACTTAGGTATATTTTTGATTATTATTTTTTTATTTTTTTGGCTCAGTATATTTGGTTTTGGCAATGCTAAGTGATTCACGTTCATACAGAAATAGCAGCTGATTGGTGTTGTAGTTACTTTCCTGTTAAAAATGATATTATGCATACTAACGGGCTAAAGCGCTTGTTCGGCACAACTGAAAGTGATTTGAGGAGTGAATTTGAAAATAACGACAACGAAAATATGGAGTTTATGAATCTCTGTTAACATGCGTTGATGTTAGTTGATAAGGAAAATGGTATGGTGGTGATGAGGATAATATAATGATGATGCCAAGGTAATGGTAATAAAGATGATGTTCATTTTTTAATTATTTATGATGATGAGAAGGTAATGTTGCTGCCTGTCGGTCATTAAACTGCTGACAAACACAAAACCATCCGTGCCACGCACAGCACTTGCCTCTCCTTCTTCGTTTGTGAACTTCACTTCAAATCCTCTGGCCTCCTCACAGCACAACCTATCCAACCACGGACCGTCTGGCAAGTTTAACGAAGGCATCTCAATTGTTTTCAAAATAGTTTGATTACAAATTTTTTAACTAATCTATCTTTTTTACTTATTTACTCTAGATTCAATTTATGGTTAAGCATTCATTGACTCGTTCATGTAACTGCTTAAAAACTTTGAGACGACCTTCCAATGCGTTGAGCAAAAAGTTTCCGTGTGCGTCGTAAACTTTGTACGAGATGAGACTCTTCAGCCTCATTTTGTCCGATCTGTTTGGATTCCTGTATCTAGCTGCACGTTTTCATAAACATTTATGTCTTGTATAATCTAAATTTGTATTAAAAATTAAGAATTTGAAGTTTATAAAATTTAGATATAACCATTTGGTGTGTTGACGTTTTCCCTACTGAGGACAAGTTTGTCGAGGGAGAGAAAGACACCGAATCCAGGTGGGACATCGTAAAAGATGCACGGCTTCGAGAAGGATTTGAAACAATCAGTTTCTGCCGTGGTTGTTAATTATTACGATCTGGTTACTTTGTGATGGGTTTTATTTATTAAAGTATAAGATTTTTTCTTCTATGCTGACCAAACTGTTATAATTTTGTGATGATGTAGTGTTGCATTCTTCAGTGTAATCATCTTCACAGCTTTAGTTAGCATGATTAATATTTTTTTATTATTGTTTGTTCAATAAAGTTTCAAGTTCAATAATAATAATTACATCGAAAAACAACGCCCAGTAGTCAAGTTTGAAGCAAAAACTTTAAAGAATGTAGTTACATTTAACATTAGTTAAATTAAACACAACATCTCATTCTCAGTTCTTCCTGCAAAATGATCTCCCATATTTTAAAACCATCACAACTGATACGTCACCTACTTGAAAGTTTTTCAATCAAATAATTGTTACAAATTTCAATTTTTACCACTCAGATTTTGTATTTAAAAACATACATGTATAGATTGTAGGCGTTATGATGTTACATGTTGCCGACATAAATAAATAACTCCAAGCAAGCTACTGCCGAGTTAACCAACTCAATAATTTAAAATCGAAAAATATGGAAATTAAAAAAATAAAACAACCAACAAAGCACATGCATTGCCTAATTCAAACTAGATTATTATGTGTTGCCACACACTATTTTTTCCAGCCATGCGTACCAACTTTGCACACGAACGGAAGTTGGTACCTTTTAATTTTGAGAGCAGTATTGAGCCTGTGGAATGAACTTTCAATGGCGAGCCATCACCTGCACTCACTAAAATGTGAAAAATAATAATAAGTGGATTTCAATAACTTTCGTCATCATCAGCATAATCGCCACCATCATCATCATAATCATCATCGCCATCATCATCATCGTCCAATTTGTCGTCGTCATCATCCTCATCATTGTGTAATAATTATGGTTAACAATGTCATCTTAATTTTCATCTTCTTCATCGTTTTAATTTACCAGGTTAGCCGCATTATACTGCAGCGGTTTTGTTAGCAGCAACTCTTACTGCTACTACAACCAATAATGAAAACAACAATAGATAATAATAGTGAACAACAATAACAGTAATAATAATAATTAACAGTAATAACAATCCTTACCCACCATACTCTGGCGCTTTAATGGGCGGAGGTCTTTTGACCCTAGGAGGAGCAGGTATTGGCCAGCGAGCTGCTTTATTTTGGTTGTTTAGTGTTTGTTTAATGTTTGATTTTTTTTATCAAATGATGTTTAGTGTTTGTTTAATTTCTGCTGTTTTGATGCTAGATGCTTGGTACACATTCATTTTTATTTATCAGTTTTAATTTCTTTTGCTCGTTGGAGTGTTGATTATTTGTTAGATATTCAGTGAGTGATTAAAATATTTTAATACTTTGAGTTATTTTCATCATTAACAGTTTTACACCTTACTCTCGTTTAAAATATATTTCTTAAACTGAAGTAAAAAGTTTGCCGTTATCTGAACCAAACACCGCCTCTGTCGGTCACAATCACACAGGACTGTAAGAAAGACAGAATGTACGAGCGTGTTTGCGTGGTTATAAAAGTGGGATAAATTTGGATCTGGACAAGCAAGGAATGGATTATTATAGCAAACTTTTTTTATTACCAACTCTGCATCAGTTACGACTGCAATGATTGAAACTAAAAAAGATTAAAAAAGTCTTATTTAAAGCAAATCATTCATTATGTTGCGTGTTTGGTTAATTAACATGGTGTTAGGACATTTTTAAATGTTGTGTTTTAAAATAATTCATCCTATCTGGATAAAATAATTAATCACACATTCAAAAGTCCCAAATAGGAAGCATCGTTGCAAAGAATTCTACACATTTTAATTGTCGTTGTACTGTAAGAGTATACGTTAAAACATCTTTCTTTTACCTTTTTCACCGTCTCTATCCAATGATTCACCCATGCGATTTTGCTTCAAATGATAATGTAAGTATAATTTATCTCAATAATATCAATAAAAATTTTAATAATATTAAAACAATAATTATTATTAGAAATAGTTATAATAATAACGGTAATGATTTACTATAACTGAGTAAAACGTTTAAAAAAGTTTCCTTTTATGCAAAGTAATGATTGATTCAATATTTTGTTTTTTATTTATAATTCTACAAAAGACATATGTATATGTTTGTCTGTGTATTATAGCGCTGTTTTCAAAATTTCAATTTTTTGTTCAGGCAAATTTCGATAAAATCATATCGAAAAAAATTTAGAAAAAAATTTAATGCGCAGTGTATATATACATACTTTTATAATTTCAAGTTTAGAAATGCTAATTATGCTCAACCAAGTCAAGCTGTTCAAATTGAATAGTAATGCCTTAATTGAAATTGAATGTTAATTAATTTTTCTAATGTTTCTTTCACAATGTGGATGAGTGTTCAAGATTATTTAACGCTTAATTTATATTAAATAGATTTTTAAATGAAAATATCGAAGGAAATGGTCTAGATAGCATATTTCCAACTAATTGTCAACTCACACACACACACACACACACACACACACACACACAAGCCACATAAAAATCATATCATAACACACCAACACAAGTTCATCCGAGTGTATGTATATAGAAAATTACACGATATAAATGCATATTAATGAGTCATGTATATGTATGTATATATGTATAGGTGTATTTATGCTTCAGCAAGTACGTACATACTTTATAATCATTTACGTGTTACTCGTCATGTCTGCGTATGCAATGTAACGCACACATAGGCAGAAAGATGGTACATCACGTAAAATACAGGTGTGCCCACAAGCAATGCATTCATTCATTCGTTCGTTTGTTCGATCAAACAAAATCCTCATTGTCGTCATCATTAATATTAACACATTTTTGTACGTGCTTCAATTATTTATAATTATTTTTCAAAAACGAAAACTAATGCGTTAACACACACACCATACACACCACATAACATACACACACCACTCACACAACACACACACCACACACAAACATGCACACAACACAAACACAACACAAACACAACACACACACCTGCCTATAAAAAATTGTGTCTAAATAATATTCTTTTATTTCATGTACAATTTATGATTGCAAAAACAAATCAAGGTGACTATTTAAGCATTAAAATAGAAACACTTGATTTGTATGTGTTGGTAGCAAGAAACAGCAGAGTTTTGTGAGATGACTGAAAAAAACCCATTTTAATTGAGTCTGGTCACTTTCTTAAAATTATCAAAGTAAACTTTTATTTATCATATTATCATATCAACGCGTAGCAAGTGCGTTATGAACTCATTCAAATATCGAATCCATTGATCGTCATCACTGATAACGTTGAATCTATTGTTGGATTAATATTTTTAAATAATTCATCGCGTGAACTATCGACAAAAAAGAAGACACATAACGGCTTGAGAAACCTCATGTTCCCGCAAAACCATATTTCTCACTCAAAAAAAAACAAGTTCAGGTTTGTTTCTTTGTACGTCAAAGGCACATTTTTGATGCGAAATTCAAAAATTACCAAAAATTGTTTATAGATTATTTAAGTCAGAGAGATGCTTGACGCTCTATCTAATCTACTAAGAAAAACATGTTGAAGATGGTGCTTTAAGGCATAAAAGCGGACAGATAATAAATGCGATAACATTATTATGCAAAACCAAAAAGTGATTTGTCAACAAAAATAAATAAACTTCTGTATCTCTGCTAAATTGAGTACATGCAGTGGCAGGTCTAGACAACATTAGAGGGGGCAACATTCGTGAGTTTTGTGGTCCAAATTACGCTGATGACCATATTTTTTATTTTTTGGTACTTTTTCGATTAAAACGATGAGTTTTACTGATTTTAATAGAAATACTGCATTCAAATACTGGTCCCACCGGCCCCCACCTAGATCCGCTGATGAGTACATGAAAGATATTAAAAAATAATATTTAGTAAAAACAATACACGAAAACGGATGTTGACATAGATGAGTGAATACACATACTTATTAATGATTTTCAGTGTATCTGTGACGAGTTTTTTGCATTAATACTAAATAGAAACCGGCGAGTATTTAACCGATCAATTTTTATCGCTAGGTTGTAACCATGTCATATAATGTTTTTGTATGTGTGTGTGTGTGTGTGTGTGTGTGTGTGTGTGTGTGTGTGTGTGTGTGTGTGTGTGTGTGAGTGAGTGAGTGAATGAGAAAGTGAGATTTTCACTACATTTGCATTTGGAATTTTATTCTTATAATTGACAATTTATATACAATTTATATAATTTATTCTTTCGTGTTTTTTATGAAGTCTTGTAGTCTTGCAATTAATTAAATTACTTAATTTGAATACAATTTAAACAATGTTAATATTAAACATGTTCTTATTGACCCATCAATCTTGCTAATGGTTAACGACGCGATATATGGTGTGGTGAAGAGTTTCTAAAAATGGAGTCAAATGACTTTTAAATGATGAAAATAACTTTTATTTTTTTAAATTTTGTTAGCAAACTTGTTAGAAACTTTTATTAAAAAACGCTATGAGTAAAATCCTCAGATTATAAAAATGTTACCAAAAATTCAGAATATTATTAAAAATTAACTTATATAAATTTATTAAAAATTGAATCACGTAGTGTTCTTTTTGACTGAATTTAAAACTCGTTCATTGATCAAATTTAACAAAATATTCAGTCATCTGCTAATCGTCAAAAATTTTTGAATCATCGTTTAATAAGTTTATAAGTAATGTACTGGCTTAAGGTATTGCACAGTTGTAGAATAACATCGACATCGTAACTGTTGTAAACTGTAAATCGTTCAGTGACTTTAGAGGTATGATTTAAAATGTAAATTAATTTTAAGAGTTTATCTAGAAAATTTATCAGAAGAAAATGTGCAAAAGAAATTAATTTAATCACATTTGACGACATTTGCATTAAATCCATATTGATAGTGTTATATGTGCCTGTGTTTATGTGTATGTTTGTTCATGTGCGTTTATATGTTTGTGCGTGCGTGCGCGATGTGTAGTGTATGTTTATACACGTCAGCGCTATCTATTATACCCAACCTATATACCGTACCTACTCGTGGTCTTTAAAGTACAAACTGTTTTTTTCCATCCAATCAATCAATATTATTTTATAAAGCGCTATTTCTGCGATGTCCAACAGCGCTCCTCAATGAATTTTGCAAACAGATGGGTTTTGAGAACAAGAAGACGATCGTAAACCAGGGTACCATGGGTACCTGATACGTTAAATATTGCTTAAAACTACAAACAAAAACAAATACTGTTAAATATATACTCGCAAGTAACAATAAGGTTGATTTGACTCATATATATATACACGTAAATTGCTGTATAAATCTACAACCCAGTCGTTAATATAAGCATTTGTACATTCACGACTAGACTACTGCCGCAGTTTATTCAAAGGATTGCCGGACAAATCTATCGCTACAATCCAGTCCATTCAGAACAGAGCAGCCAAATTGGTTGCGGGTGGTTTGAAGTTTGACCATGTGAGACCAATATTAAAAAACCTTCATTGGCTTACGATTAAAAAAAGAATTACATATAAAATCTGTGTCGCAATGTACAAAGCTTTTCACGATATGCTTCCAGAATATCTCATTA
>NW_008704083.1:4855745-4971692 GCF_000326865.2 Helobdella robusta
ATGTTGACATACCAACGGTTATTGAGTCATATCTTTTTAGACATCCAATTACTAAAATAATCTGGCTGCTCGTTCATCCTGTCATACACGGTCTGAGGCCATACTTCAAGAGTCCAAAACCGATTTGGAAATTGGAAGTTGTTAATTTTATTGTTCAGATCTCATTTGATTTATTCGTCTTGTACGTATTTGGAATAAAATCGTTGAGCTATTTTGTTGCTGGTTCCTTGTTGGGGCAGGGTGGTCTGCATCCATTAACTGGGCATTTTTTCTCTGAACATTATCTCTACATAAAAGGTCAAGCAACAGTAAGTTACTATGGACCGTTAAACTTTTTTATGTTCAACCTTGGGTATCACGTAGAACATCACGATTTTCCTTACATTCCATATAGAAAGTTACCTGAACTTAAAAAAATGTGCCCTGAATATTACGACGATTTGCCATATCACACTTCGTGGGTTAAAGTGATTTGGGATTTTGTGTGGGACAGTGATATGGGACCTCACGCGAGAGGTGTCGGCTATCTTCCGGAGGGCAGGTCAGAAGTTGATATCTTAAACTCTGATAAGAAGAAATGATGAATCAACTTTTTATTATTAAATCAATAAATTCTATATAAAAATAAAGTCAAAGTGAGAACAGGTAGATTGCTGCTTATATGTTCATCTCGTGTGTATTTTGTCTACATTTAGCATATATTAATATTAGAATATCAAATCTACAACACTGCTTGAAATATATAATGTAAACACATTTGTAATTCATTCATTTTCTAATGTCTTTACCAAAAGTTGTTAATAGGTATATAATAATTTTATTTCGTCAAACTCGTGCGTCTGTGCTGTTGGTATAATTTTTGACTGTGGACCAAATTAAATTTGTGCGTACTTTTTATAAATATATTTACAAACAATTTTTATAAACAAATATTTGTCTGTTTGCATATATGTATAATTGCCTTATGTTTTCCAACATTCATTCTTTTGTCAATTGAAATTGTCACTTCGCTTGTTGGAGAACTGAGCAGCTCCACGAAATATATGTAGGATAGCACTTAAAAATACTAGCAATATACTTGCATCTAACTTTTATCAGCAAAAATTTGTTGACTTGTTTTTTCAATTTTAATGGTAAAAAACAATCACTTTGTGCATCCTTCAATTTTGATACATTCCATCCACTTTGTTATTTTATTAAATAAACAAATTTTAATTGTCGATCTTAGTAGGTTTTTGTGTCCGAAAAGACCAAAATTGAATTAGTAAACACTAAAATATATACATCAATAAATAGTGCTTTTTTAGTATTTACTTCAATCGATTGTTAATAAATTTTCTCAATTTTTAGACAAATTTTATAAATTTTGTAATACTTTTGTATGTTAAGAGAATAAAAATAAAAAACTAGTAAAACAAAATGGAACATGTGCGACTAAATGAGTAGCAAAGTTAAATGCTTTATTGTGGAACATAATGAAAAAATACGGAAGTCCAATACAAATGATAAATATACGGAAGAGTTCTACAAAACGCTTTGACAATGCCTCATTCTATTTATGTCAAGTCTAAATATCACATTGAGTTAATGATTATACGCAACACAATCAGTAGAGTTATGTTGTCATTTAAAATCGAACAAACAAATTAGATATGGCAGGAAAAATTATAAGCATTTCTCGGGAAGTAACATCTTCCTTTTAAAACCTGTCACACTTAGAGAAAGGGTTAAATGGTTTAATTAGTAATAATAATAATAATAACAAAGTTTAAAGTCACACTTGGAGACAGGGTTAAATGGTTAAATTAATAATAATCAATCAATCAATCAATCAATCAATCAATCAATCAATCAATCAATTAGCTTATAAAGCGCTATTTCCGCGATGTTCAACAGCGCTCCTCAATGAATTTTGAAAACAGATGGGTCTTGAGATCCGCTCTGAACTTCGCAAGTGATGGAGAAGTAGTCAGAGAAGTAGGTAGAGAGTTCCAGAGAAAAGGACCAGAAAAAGCAAAAACAGATTTGGCAAAAGAGTGTTTAACACGAGTTAAGAAAAAGCGAGAAGAAGACGCTCGTAAACCGGGGCGTTTAGGTTCAATTAATATATCTGATAAATACTTAGGAAATAATTTAGATTGAGACTTATACATGAACGTGCAAATTTTAAAAATTATTCTATATTTTATTGGTAGCCAGTGCAAGAGAACAAGATATGGAGATATATGAGAAAAGAAAGGGGCACGAGCAACTAGACGAGCAGCAGAGTTAAAAGCTTTACTTAAAGGATAGATTATAGAGTCAGGAAGACCATAGTAGAGCGAGTTACAATAATCAATCCTAGATAAGACTAACGAAGTAACAAGAAGGAGAAGAGTAGGATCATCAAGAAAAGGCAAAAGTTTTTTTATTCTACGTAGATGAAAGTAAAAGCTTCTAGCAACACTATTAATCTGAGAAGAGAGACATAGTAGAATCAAAGATGAAACCTAGACTACGAAACTTATGAGAGACATCAAGAGTTTTAGAATCAGGTAAAATAATAGGAGGAATAGTAATAGAGTGTTTAGATTTATTAAAACAAATTAATTCAAACTTAGAAGGATTAAGTTTAAGACACATAGAGTCAGACCAAGCAATAATTGAAGAAATAATAATAATAAAGTTTAAAGTGGTTTAGTAGACTAACATCTGTGTAAGACAGTAAGAACCACTACAAAATAAATGTCCTAGTATCCTAAATAAACCTTCTTATTTATTATAAAAATTTTAAGTCGCAACAACTAAATAAAAAATAGTCCCAACGTTAAACTAGCAACAACACAGCACTCCCACGTCATCTACCAATTTCTATGTCCTCACGAAGACTGTAGGCTTCGTCCATCTTCTTATATTGGAATGACTACCACAAAACTGACACGCCGTTTAACCTGCCATTTGAACATCGGAGCTCCAAATCAACACTACCATGACTGCCACAACCAGCAATTATCCCGCAAAATATTAGAAGATAATACTAAAATATTAATGAAAGACACTAATTTTAACAGACTACAAATTTTAGAATCCCTATTTATTAATATTTATAAACCTAATTTGAACAAACAAATTTATTCCAATTTTATTTTACCTTCATCACGAAATGTTTTATTTATTATTATTATTATGTTATATTACAAAATAATTGTTTATTATACTTAATTTAACTACTTACGTTATTTAACTTTATTCGTTACGTTACTTTCGCGCTCAACTCTTATTACGTCATCTGACAGTTTATTGTTATGTTTTATTTGAATTAATATTAAATTGCCTGAAGATGAATTATAAAATTCGAAACGTCGCTTAATAAATAATTATATAATGAATATTGGTGTTCTAATTTTTGATTTAAATTATAATTATAAAAAACTAATAAGAAAAATAGAAAATCTTAATAAAAAATTAAATAACAATAATATAAGCATATATATATATATATATATATATATATATATATATATATATATATATATATATATCCATATATATCTATATATATATCCATATATATCCATATATATATATCCATATATATATCCATATATATATCCATATATATATCCATATATATATCCATATATATATCCATATATATATCCATATATATATATCCATGGTCTAAATCATATAACTAGAATAAGTGGTCTAAATGATGTTCATGGCTTACTTCATCGTCGGTCAATCATTTAATGAAAATTGTAAACAAGCGCACAGACGGATTCGCTTATTTGCTAATAAACATTTTTCTATGTCAAACTGGCCATAAAAGATTATTTTTAAATAATGGTCATTTTGATAAAAAAACAACCCATTATTTTTTTTACTTTTAACTCTTTTCGTAACTTCACATCATCGCAATCGTTGCTCGGAAGGAAATCTCGTGAACCGTACGACAGAAGATTCGGCTTGCATGTCAATGAAGCTGGTCCCCAAAATCCCGGTGGCACCGTTAAACTAGAGGAAAAACTCAGCCGTGGACGTATGTTTTACATTATTTTTATTACATGACTGTGTGTCAACTCAATCATAAGATAATAAATAATAATAAATAATGTGTCAACTCAATCATGAGATAATAAATAAAAACGTGGGCTTATAATCAATCAATCAATCTTCGTTTTGCGTCCAGAGACCCGGTTTCTCGAGGTAGGACATTGTTTTCTTTGCCATCAACTTTTTGCACCAAATTAGACTATCCGTTGTATTCATTTCATTTAAATTTAGAGCTTTCATGTCTTGCTCGATTGTTTGTGACAAGGACTTCTTTTTTGGAACGTGTGCCAGGTACTTCAAAATCTGCAAGAGAAGTTATGGCACTGTTTCCACTTCGTTTGACATGACCAAACCACCGTAGACGGTGTTGCCGGCATTCGTCCTTTATATCATCTAAACCAGCATGACGCAGGATTTCGGTAGATTTGATGTGGTCCTTCAGACTAATTCGTTGCATCCATCGGAGCATTTTCATGTCGGTTCATTGAAGTTGTTGTTCCAGTTTGGTTGTCATTGGCCATGTTTCTGCACCATTTAACAACACCGGACGTATCACAGATTTATAAAGTCTTGATCGTAGTAGTAGTGGGATGTCACGCCGCATCAATATAGAGGCAAGGAGATGCCATTTATTCCAGGCTGCACGTATGCGTGCTCGAACGGCAGCTTCAGCTGTTCCAGTACAATCCAGAACATCCCCTAGATATTGAAACGATGTGACTTTCTTTATTTTAATGGCTTCAAAAACAGTGCTATTTCGAATTTGTTGTTGTGGATTGATGCAAGCAGGACAAACAAAATTGGACACTTTAGATAAAGTACCAATTATTTTTGAACAACGTTTGTGACACCACTGGTTACACTGCTGATACTTGATTGAATTGTTACCTACACCAGCTTTACAAACTGAACAGGGCTATCGTCCAGTAGCTGTGGATTGGATGGATTCACCAGTCTTCATTGCTTTGGTTTTGCTAATGTTGATCCATGATCATGAAATCCATGATCGGCGAGTCTGGTGTTCCAATCTTCAAACATCTGTGCTGCATTCTGCCCAGACGTTGCTGTTAAAACGATATCATCAGCATATACTAGATTCCAAATGTCATCAGTGCATATCGATTTTGTGATTTCTTCCATCACAGTTATAAATAACAGTGGACTGAGAATCGAGCCTTGGTGAACTCCAACGCCGATGTCAAATGCATCTGTGTTTCCAACCGTTGTGCTGACAAAAGTCTTAGTATTCGTATACATCTCCATCACAAGTCGAACAAGATATTCTGGAATGAATTGTCGACGTAGACTCCACCTGATTGCTTCACGGGGAACTCGATCAAATGCTTTTTCAAGGTCTACAAAAATGTGTGATAGTTGTTGATGCTTTGCGAGGTACTTCTCTTGCAGTTGCCGAAGGATGTGAATTGCATCAATTGTTGATTTCCCCACTAGAAAACCAAATTGATAATTTCCGATTGTGATGCACGACGTTAATCTTCTCTCAATGATTTTTTCGACAATTTTCAGGGAGTGTTCCAACAGACGTATACCCCGATATGACGAACAGTTCAATGGATCACCTTTGCCTTTGTATAGCGGAACTGTCATGCTATAGTTCCATTCAGTCGGCATTGAGCAATTTCTCCAGATTTCACGGCAAAGTTGTAGTAACGTTTGGATACCTGCAGTAAGTATCTACATCTCATATCTCCACTGTGATAACTTTAGAGATCTTGGATGAAACATTTGACCATTTACAATTTTCATGGTGGAAATAAGAAATGTTGAAAATTTAATTTATTAATTTTATATAAACAATATATACTTTGTTAAAAAATATAACTAAAACTTCAATATAACTAAGCGTGGGCTTATAATAAAATAAATAAATAAAATATTAAATCCAAATTAATATTAAACTAACCTGACACACTACAATTTAAAACTTAATTTTAACAGGCCTTACACATTAACACACAACTTACTTACACTGTTACTTATCTTATTTACGTCTTTACCTTTCAGTGCCTTACTCGGGCTTACTGTAATGTAATTTTAATAGTTTAATTAATTTTATAATTATGTTATAAGTTATATATAACTTTTTTCACTCGTTTTTATCATTTTTTTTAAAATTTGTCTGATCTGCCTTGCTCTATTTTATACTTTAATTGAATTCAAAGTTAAACCTTTATCGAAAGGAATATTTTTTTTTCTCTGAAGCCTGATGTTGGTTTTCTGAACAATGGCCATTATATAATTTTTAAAAAACTTCTAGTTCTTTAACATTTTCTGAACACCACTTTATTTTGCTATTATCAATGTGTAATGAAAATAATTTTTTACTGATTATCCTGAAAATTATTTAATAAGAAGTTTTCCCGTGTATTTAACAGTTTTTATTTTATTGTTTATATAAAATTAATAAATTAAATTTTCAACATCTCTTATTTCCACAGTGAAAATTGTAAATGGTCAAATGTTTCATCCCAGATCTCTAAAGTTATCACAGTGGAGATATGAGATGTAGAAATTTAATTCAAAAACAGAATAGGCCCATGAAAGAATAAACAGAAATTAACTGTTATTGATAAACATTTTACAGCAAAAGCATTTTAAAAGGAATTATTTTTTTCTTGCATATATTATTCATGAAATGTTTTAATAACATTTATGACTATTGAGCATTTTAAATCTTCAGTTTCATTTGAATCAGTATCAGTTGCATATAATTAATTATATCAATGATATCATTATCAAATGTTTTAGCCAGTATGCCAAGAAGTCCTGGAGTTTATTCTGCTGATGGCAAATTTCATTTCATTAAAGAGATGGTTCCTGAGTTTGTAGTGCCTAATTTAGATGGCTTCAAGGTAATTAATTATTCTACAGTAGTTCTCAAAATAATATATATATATATATTAGTTTGTCGAAAATATCCGACTCGGGACCTTTAAAAAAATCTAACTCCGGGTAAAAATCTCTTACTCCTGTCTCCTGACTTCCTAATTTTAGAAAAAATTTTCAACTTTTATATCATAATTTTACCTCATTTATCACTACTAAATAAAAATTACTTTTATGCTTCAAAACATGCTAAAAAATTTTTACTATGTCATCACAATTAAAAAAAAATTATAAAATACTTATGCTATTAAATAAAAAAAATTTAAACAAACACTTAAAATTAGTCAATATAATAAATGAATATGGTTCTAAGATATTAAAGGAGTACAAAAACACTGCTCATATCAATTTATTGAGTGTTCGTTGGTCAGATATTTTTTAACTTTATCAATGTTGTTTGTTATAGAGAAATTATTTTCGTTTTATAGAAGCAGTTTTGTATGTAAATTTCCAAGGGACATGAAAAACATTCGTTATATAGTGATTTTCGTTGTATAGAAGTTCGCTATAAGGAAATCAGATTGTATGTATTTTTTACATTGAACTGGTTAAATATCAAAAAAGTTCTTTTATGTACAAAAATCGTTTTTAAAATTATCGAATTTTGAAAATCTGATAATTTTCATATTGTTTAATTGCATAAAATTGTTTTAGGTATTTAGGATAGTTGATTGATTTTGATTAATAATTGATTTTACAGTTTAAGAAATAATTTAAAGTTAGCTACTTGTTTGTTCAATATAAGGTCTCAGTTATTTAGTTTTTTTTGCCATAATAAGGTTATATAATCTTTATTGCCACTAAAATATTTATTTTATTTACTTTTTGTAGCTCAAACCATACGTTTCATATGCTGTGGACGACATTACCCAATCAGAATTCACGGCCAAACAACTATTTGATGCCACTTATGCCAAAGATTTGATCGACAAGTACAAATCCAAAAAGATTGATTACAAAACGCTCGAAGAAAATGTTAACCAGTTGCTTAAATAAAATAATGTTGTTTTTTGCGCAAAAAATTATTCATTAATAAATTTTAACTGACTTGAAATTGGTATACGTACGCGAAAATACGTGCGCCGTATGTATAATTTGAAAATAAGGGTTAAAACGGTGCCCCGATAACATTTTATCCCGCTAACCCATAATGAAATTAAAAAAATGCCGCGGACCACCATCAGACGAATTGCGCAAGAACTTATGTACACGGACAAACACATGTGCAGTATACGTGTTACAATTTTTGTTCAATATGCAATAACAATAAAATTTGCCTCAGCATTTATAAATAATTGTTATGGGCGGCAGATAAGCTTGTTTCCTTTTTTATCATTGTGGTTGACATGAGGACAGTCACACGAACAACCGTCCAAATAGTTTCCGTATTTGGTCTTCATCAGTCATTCACGAAAAACTATTTAAACATAAATAGGTGAAAGGAAATGGAAGAGTTGTTATTTTCTTTGTCGGAATTGCTTAGAAGAGTTGTTATTTATTGCTTTATAATCTGACTTAATGCTGATTCAGGAAGCAGCGATGGAAGATGTGTTTCCAACCGCATCTTCAGCCCTTGGTCAGCGGTCAGCTACAAATATATTTTCCAGCCTAGCGGTCAAATTATTCTCAGTTCCAATAAAATAATTTTATTTCAGTAGTATAGAAAAGTACAAACGAGTGGTTTTAGTACAATTAAAATAGTATGAAATTATAAAAAAGCTAAATCATAAATATTTTATATTATTTTTAATAAATTGCAAGATGATTTATTTCGTTCAAACCAATTTTAAACAAAATATTGGCTACTTCAAAAATGTCTCAATTTTATGCTTTCGTGCCGTTTTAAATGTTGTAACCATGCACCACTTTGAAGTATATATCTTAATTACAATTTATTAAATGAACCAATTGCACCTATACGACTTTTTAGAGGGCGAGTAAAGAGGTGGTAGCAAAAAATTGTTGCTTGTCGATATACCTATTGATCAATCATTCAATCAATCATCATTTTATTTTTATAGCGTTGTTGTGTTCTGCTGTCCTATATTCTTAACATGGATATATATTTATATCCATAGTTCAAGTTTTAAAAAATTAGATTACATCGAATGTCTTCATAAGATAATAGAAAAAAGACATAATGTTAGATTACCAAGATAAAACTAGATAAAGAAAAAAATGTTAGAGTCATGACAATGATTTATTTCATGTGATTATTCGTACAAATATAATTTTCAGCATAACTTTATTTAATTTGGCAAATAAGGTAGCTCTATCAATCAATCATTCGATTTATTCTAAGTACATGGTATAGTTTCTAAAGGTCCGTTGACAATGCATCATAAACTAACATGAAAAGAATTCTGCATTTGTATTTATTTGAGAAATAAGAGGCCTCGTTGAAGCACCTTCAAAGAAATCTGTCAGGGGATTGCTGGTATTATCGCTAATCTAAATATATAGCGCATTGTGATGAACATTTTTTGAATGTTTTCTTATTCGTTAGCAGTAGCTGTCGACCTACAACAAATAAAACGATGGCGATCGGCAGGGGATGTTTTGTAGTTTAATATCGCCTATATTTACTTATTTTATTTATGATAACATCCGCATGCATTTTCATAATTTTTACTTAATTTTACTGTTTTAAAAGAAAACAAGGATCGCTGACTGTCGCTGGTTCAGTTCAGTCTCATCAACTCAACTGCTACTCAAAATGATTTTTTAATTTTATTAAATTTAAATTAAAAATGAGATAATTCCGTATTTCGGTAGCGCTCTGACTTGACTTATCACTTAGCTATTTAATTATTTAATAAAAGTATATCTTTTTTATATAAAAAAAAACAATAATAATCAAATAATGCAATAAATAACTTTTAAAAATAAATATTAAATCAAAAATAAATAATAAAAGAGGAGTGACCTTTGTTATTTTTTTTGTATTGAATATAAAATATATAATCTTGTATTGCAATTAAATTAAATTAGTTTAATTTTTTTAATTTGTTCACTTAAACATTTATTAGTAAACAAAAATATTAAAATTAAAGAAAGATCAAGATTATTTACTAAATTTAATAAATAAAGTTAATAATCAAATAATTAAACAACTTGTTTTGTCAAAAAAAACTCATTTTTAAAAATGACTTGCTTTGGGACCTAGATTATTATTGAATTCATAGTTTTTAAATTTAAAGTATTTACTCTTTTTTTAATGTTGTGTGTGTGGTTTTGATGATTCAAGTTGGTCTCAAGAGAAAGACTGTTATTTATCACTCAAACTCTAATGTGGAGTCCTAGCAATTACAAAAATAAATATATTATAAAACATATGAAAAATAAAATTGCTTACTTTTTGATAATTAGTTTAGTTTTGTTTTGCTGACTATTTTTTACTTTTTTTGGGTTGAATTTATTTATTAATATTAGAAATGTGATTGTCAAGTCAAGGCCCACAGTTTTACCAACACATCTCAAAAATGTCTTTCCCTCACTCAAGTGGCAGCGATTTTCCTGTTCATTATGTTCAGGTTGATTTGCCTAGTTTGATTCCGTCCAGCAATTCAAACAACTATCAACAATGTCAGCAGAGAAAGACATTTTCTCCTAATCACATGCCATATGAATTGAGTGACAAATCAAAGGATGCTTTGAAATTTTCAAAAAGTTCTCCGCCATCATATAGTCAATCACCTAGTTCTTTGGACAGTTGTTCTCCAGCAAAAGTGTCACATTGTCCATCAAATAAATCCGTTAGTCTTTATATTAACACCAACAATAACTTAAGCAACGCTGATAACATCAGCAGAAATGAAACAGACTATTCACCTCATTATGATAGTAGAACAAAAGATTTTCTTTCAACTGAAGGAAAACAGGTAATGATTTAATATTAATTTGTATTAAGTTTTTTTGTTTCAGTTATTTAATAAATTAATTTGACACAGGCTGTAGCCAATTTGAAGGATACCAGAGCAGCCATAGCAGACCGTCGACTGATGTTCTTCAATGAATGTCCTAAGTCACCCTCATCACCTCTCAGACATTCAAATAGCTCATCATTTAACACAAATTCATCTCTAAATCAGAGATCTAGCTTGTTGCTTGACAAAGAAATGAATACAATGAAATTATCTAATAAAGCTGGGAATGCTGAAAATAATTTGTCATCATTTTCTAGTCATAATCTGAACGAAAGTTCAAGAAGTTCAGCTTTGTTCAAAAAGGCTAATAACCGATATTCTTACAGAACTGTTGACTTGATTAAACAATGTCCACCACTAGAATTATACACAACATCCCCTATTTTGTCTCCAGCTACTACGGAAATAAATTCTTCTACGGTCTTCAGACCAAAAATAGAAGTTGCTAAATCAGAAAAACCATTTAAAGAGGTTTGTCAAGGCCAGACACCACCACCTCCAACTTTATCTCTTGTGACAAGTGAATCAATTGTTTTGCAAATATCCGAATCTCTACCTTCTTCTGTCATAAACACAGTTGCAGATAATGTTATTAAGCTTTCTTTCTCTCCTCAAAGGCTCATGCAACCTACTTCTACCTCTGACAGCAAATGTGTTAATGTTTGTAAAAGCTCACAACCGATTGCTGTAACAATGACTTCTCATAACAATGAAGCCAAAACTGGTGTTAATGACACAAAACAACTATGTACTAGTAAATTAGAAATTGATCTTAAACATGATTCTCAAACTAGCAGCAGTGATCACGAACAAAACATGCCAAATTTCACAGCAAAAACGTTAAATAGCAACCAAGTATTTTCCAATGCTAACAATGACTGTGTTAACCTGTCAAGAATTGATAGTGAAGATAGCAACACTGATTTAAATAAATCTCAAAACTTTAAAACTTGCCTAAATCTGAACGATGTTACATTCTTTTCATCTCCAGAAAATACTTTTTCGTTCCAAGGTTTGTTATTTTAGGTTCTTAACTCCATCTATCTTTTTACATGTTTCATCATCATCATCATTTTCATCATCATTTACTGAATTATAAAACTCACCCACAAGTTTTCTGTTATGATTCATGAAGATAAATAGTATCATCATATAGGGTTAGATTAATTAAATTGATTTTATAACATTAAATGGATTTTATAACATTTTCAAATTTTTTATTAGGAAATAGCACTGGTGCAGTTTCTGAGAAATCACAAACTGATGTTAAACCTGATGAGATTCAAAGGTTTCCCAGCGGTTGGTCTTGTTTTTTTTTTACATCCCATAGTCACAAACATTTGAAACTGAGAAAAAACTAATTCGTTAAAATGTCTTTAGTGTTGTTATTTTTTAATATCATTATTATTTCATAATTAGATTCAATTAAAAGCTTCATTATCTCTTGATCTTGTTTGCAGAATGGTGAGATGACTGGAGATAAATAATGAGATAAATAATCTTAAGATCAATCATTATTAGTGTAATTATGTCTCAATCATATTCATATGTTTATCACATACATTCAATTTTAGCCCACATGTAACAGGTTCATCATGTGTATTCTATTTTATTCTATGTATGTTAATTGATACCTTTCTCTTAATTACGCTTACATACTCATTGATGATCATGATCTAAGCTCATTGTTTTCTCTATTCTATTTTACGTTCATAATTCTATTTTTTTTTCAACAATTCAATTTTAATCAATTAGAACCAAGATATATTTTTCTTAATATTTCTGAATATTCTATTTTGATTGTTTCAAAAACATTTCACACATTGGATTGGATGCAACAGATTTATCATATTTCATGTTGATTAATCACATAAAATTGAGTTCACCAGTTTTTTTTTATAAGTTATTTTAGTGGCATCGCAGCCAGTGTTTGTCTCATCTATGAAGTCTTATTTATTATTATTGTTAACGGATTGTGATATTAAAAAAAAAATCAAAAATCAATTTGATGTTATTCTTTGTTTTGATCTAGGTCAACATTCATTAAAATGATTGTTATTAAAATGTTGTATATTTTCAGAGGAATCCTTACCATCCACTCCTAATTCTGGTTCCTTGTTAGTTTTCATTGCTTTCAATATTCTACATTTTATATTATTTAACATCTTTCTATTGAAATATTTTTACAATGACACCAAATAAAACATTATGTTGTCCATCAGATCCAAGGAATGAGAGAGACGTGTTTAATGTAGAAACAGTATTTATTTGTCTGTTTTATTTCTATTTTATATTTATTTTTCTTGCACATTATTGAACATAATATTTTTTATGAACTTTTTTTTTGCTGCCCTTCAAAGTAGCCCACCAAGAGCATTCTGTCATCGATACATTAAACAATAAACTCTAAATAAACTTCAAATACAATGCAATAAATACAATAAACTTCAAGTTGAACATTTTAATCAATGTTTCAGTTATTTTGCATTCCTGTTTAACCCTCTTTTCTAATCAGAATGTGAAAAAGAATGTGAGTAAGGAAGAAGAAAAAATGTCCACATCCTTATTAATTCATACTAATATTTAATCTTTTGAAAGATTTCAATAATGAACAAAGAGTTAATAAATTCACTGGCTGTTAAACATAGGCTAACATCAAAAGACATTCACAACCAACCTGTCATTATAAAACAATTATCTCATCATAACAACATTTTCAGCCACTAGTGTATAAATTATATAACGTGTATGTATGTATGTACATATAAATTGTTTATAAATTAAATAATAATAATAATTTATATAATGTATGTATAAATATTATAATTTGTTTGCTTTATTATTAAGTGATGATAACAGGACATTTTTATTCTCCTTCATATGCCATAATTTTGTATGTGTTGCGTTTTTTACTTCAAACACACTCCTCCTTTGTTCAACTTTGATATGTATTCCTCTTTAATGGTTTTTAAGCTTTGTTTAAAGTGACATTTTAATAGATTACATGTTTTCAACATTGAATACTGTTCCAATACTGTTTCATATTCATTCAGATCATCTTCCATGAAAAGTGCTGGCATAAACAAGTTCAAAGCATTCTTCACAGAAGGAACAAACGTTAAATTTTTTTTATTATATCCAACTTCCATTTAAAAAATGTCGCTAAAAGTTTTTGATCAAGTTTTCGTGACATTTAATTGTAGAATGGCCTGGGCAACTCATCAGTGGAATACATATAAGCAGTTTCAGATCTTTAATATTCATGTAATTAAGCGGCACGATGGTATAACGGTAAAATGCCTGGTACTACTGTTGCCGGGACGGGATTCGGTTACAGAGAGATCCCCGCCTAACACACACACAGCTTCTGTTACGCGTTGTCTCACGTGTATTTACATGCACTGTGGGTTTGTTGTTGTTTGACGCGTCTGAAAAATATTGAAAAGAAAAATGTAGTAAATAAATGAATAAATAATTTAAATAAACAAATGACTGAATAATTATTCAAAAATAAAGATCATGATGGTGGCTAGGATGATGCCGTCATAGATGATGAGGATTGATAATGATAGACATGGTCTCATTCTTTTTGATTAGTCACAATAACACTCTATAAAAATATAGCATAACATGCCACTTTTACTGTTTACACAATTATGGTATTTGTTATTTTAGGTTATTTTTCTTCTCTGTTATTTTCTAACTATTTTCTTATTGCCCCCACTTAGATTTTCGGCTCTGAAGTGAAACAGGTCTATTCTACAGATCCAGGAATCTCGCTCTCGGATTCCTTTGACTCCAAGGTCTTTATGCTAAGCTCTTATAATAATGAATGATGAATTGTTATCCAAATTTGTTAATTAAATAAAAACGTAATTTATTCCTAAATAAATAGATGAACACTAAACGCACCACACACACATAAACACACGTATATATATATATATATATATATATACATTTAATAATTTATTGATGACAAATTATTATACAGAGGTCATCTGATTTGAAAGCTGACAAAGCAAGTTTCAAAGCAAAACGTTCTATGACAAAACAGCAGCAGCAAAATAACAACACTGCAGTTTCCAAAGGGTCGCCTATATTTAAACACAAAAAGTCTCCAACTGAGAAAGGTTGTTATTGTTTATTATACGTTCAGTTTTACTGATTTATCACATTTTATACTGTTAGGAATGTACATTGCGCCAGCTGTTCATCTTAATTTTACAGCTATACATTTTCTATTTATAACCGTATTTTACATTGCCAGCATGTCTTTATTTAGATTAGACAGCTCATTTAAGCTTTCAACTAAATTTTGAATGCTCGCCTAGCATTAGACTAACTTCAAACGTTGTCTTGAATAACCTTATTCGTTAACACAGTTAGATCTGAAATGATAACATGCAGAATCACAAAGTCACAAGGAGTCGTGGAAGGGCCGTATGGCAAGAACAATCAAGCGTTATGGATCAGGTTCAACTCTACTAACCTCAGACACCGTTGCAACAGTCGCTGAAGATGTTAAGTTGACAGGGGTGTTTGGAATTCCACTAGAAGCATGCCAGCCTTCAACGAATGATCCAGTAAATTATTCATGTGTTGTGTTACGTCATGTCATGTCATGTTGGACTCCTGCCTCTTTCTCGTTGTGTTGTTCATTATGTTATCATTATTCTGTTATTATTGGACCATAATAGCATATTGTTTGAAATGGCTCAGGCTGATGTGATTATAAAAATAATAATAAATATTATTATTATCACCTCAATTTTATATTTCAATCGTTCATCATTAACATCATCGTCACCATCAACAACAACAACAACACCTTAACTACTAGTTAGTGCCAATGATTGTTGAGGTGTGCACAAGGATTGTAGAGGAACGAGGACTGGACAATCAAGGTGCCTGAACAACTGATTGATTCTTTCCTTTCATTTGACAAGCATATATACACACGCACACCTATACAAAAATTTATTAGTCAAGCTCACATGAACTTTATCGAATAATTTATACCTAAGCATTGTAACTAATTTTTATACGTGTTTTAGTTGTTGGTTTACGAGCTAATGAATGATTTATGCATATTTTTTGAACAGATTATTTTTTTTAATTTCAGGCATTTATAGGGTGCCTGGTAATACGGGAGCGCTGAAGGAGTTGCAAGATGAAATAAATAAAGTTAGCTCCTCTTCAATCTCGTTTACCCTGCTTGCCTATGTCTCCATTTTTTTGATCTCGAAATTTTTCTAAAAACAGTTTTTCGAACTAAGATGAAAACATGTGATTGTGATGGTT
Source organism: Helobdella robusta (assembly GCF_000326865.2). Taxonomy (NCBI): domain Eukaryota; kingdom Metazoa; phylum Annelida; class Clitellata; order Rhynchobdellida; family Glossiphoniidae; genus Helobdella; species Helobdella robusta. The sequence continues at coordinate 4,871,918 of NW_008704083.1, forward strand.
ATTATTTTCAAGTATTAAAATTATGCTGATAAAAATTCTTTAGTATTTTTAATTTTTTACATGGTTAATGGTTATTTGAATGATACCAACTATGTGTTTAATATTCAAATTATTATAATTCCGTCTTCAATGAGGACGAAAAAGGTTTGTGCCTGTGCAGCGAAAAGTGGCAGGATGTCAACCTCGTCAGCAGTCTGCTCAAGTTGTTCTTTCGAAAGTTGCCTGATTCACTCATCACTGATGGTGGGTGCAGTTTTCATCAGAAATACAAATTTTTTACACAAGTTTTCGCCGGTATTAGCTTTTTTTATGATGTCTTACTTTAAAATGAATGTCAGACTGCCAAACCTCATAAATTATTGTATTAATAGAAAAAACTTGCATGACTATTATACACCAGAACTTTATGAATCGGTTATCTCGGCCATGAGAACCGAAAGGTCAGAGAGGAGGATGTTGAAGTTGAAGAAGTTGCTGCATGACTTGCCAGATCATAATTTCAACACATTCAGATTTCTCATGAAACATCTCAGCCTGGTGTCACGTCATGAGGAAATGAATAAGGTCGGCAATATAACATCTAGTATGCTGCTTTGTATTGATTTGGTTTCTTCTTTGTTGTACCTTACTTACGTTGAACCAACATTTTTTCGGATCAGACTTTTATAATTTTGTTATGACTAAATTCTAAATATTCATTACAGGTAAAGGTAATTTTCTATAGAATTGTTTATTTTATGAAAAACTAAGTTAAGATTTTGATGAGAGGTCAGAAGTTTCTAACCTGTTTTAATTATAAATTTCGTTCCTACTAAATGTTGCATTATTAGATGGATGCTCATAACTTGGCCATAATGTTCGGACCAACCTTGATTCGACCTCAGGACAACAACATTTCAGTAATGGCTCGCAACATGGCTGAACAGTGCCGAGTCGTTGAGATGATCGTCACACACGTGTGTTTGCATTGATTGTTTTTTATCACTATAATTATTTTGTCATCGTTCGTTTCCATTTATATCCATGGAGTTAGATACAGATTTATTTGAGTTAGGCATAAAATTATAACTTTTATTTAAAAAAAATGCCAATTTCATAATAGCATGTGGAAGTCAGTCTGTAGTGATTTTACCCCATGCCTAACATTGAAAATTTATTGCAGTGTGATTGGTTCTTCAGTTCTTGGGATGAGGATGTATACGTGCCAGTTGATGAAGAAAGTGAAGATCTCACTCCTGTCATCAACGAACAGATGCTTGCAAAAGCACAAAGTATGGGTAAGTTGTGTTTATCATTCTTCTTAATTTTACTTTGTGTTTCGTTTATTTAATAAGGATGATTTATATAATATTATGTATTCTCGACAATGCTGGGTCATTGTAGAATTGTAACCCAAATTTTGTGGGTTTATATTTAGAACTGTTTTGGCTTCCCTGGATTAAATTCTACTCTGAAATCGTGGGATTATAATGTGAATAAATGTCTCATCTCGTGATTGTGATAATAATTATGAAAAGATGCCGCTTATTTCATGTTCACACGTATCACTAGTTGTTTGATACATGCTGTGGCTCTATCTAGACACACGTAATTGCTCCTGGGAACTTTACTACTTTCTCAACAATTTAGAATTCACGAGGTTTTAACGTATTATAGTTGAATGTATTGTAATCATTTTCAACTCCATAACATTCACTAAATATTTACTAATGTATGTTACAATAATACAATGCCAGCCACGTACACTCACACATTATGAAATGGATCATAATGTTCCTAGAGTTGAAAGGTATAATAATGTTCTACATCTACCGCGCGCGACTTTTTGTGTGAATGTGTGTGTACGTGCGTATGTGTGTGTGTACGTGTGCGTGTTTATGTACTTGTTTGTGTGTTTTGCTTGCTAGGATTGTTGTTTTGTAACACTCGTTATTTAATCCAATTATATATACGGTGACTGTATTTGTTTATTAGTGTTTTTTTTTATTAAATTAATTTTTTTTAATTTTTAAAATTTTTTTTCATTTAACATCAATTTATTATTATTATTATTATTATTATTTTGATTTAAACTTACTTTTTACGATAATTAGTTTGGCGGCTGTGTTTATTTTGTTTATCTCGTTTTAACAATGGCTTGGTTATAATAATAATAATAATAATAATAATAATAATAATAATAATAATAATAATAATAATAGAAATAATAATATTTATGAGAGGCTGAGTGAATTGAATGCAGGATGCTGTCACCACTATCTTCACCATCACATCTTTTTAATTTGATCAGCTCTCACTCGTTAGGAGCAGCAGGCTGCAGAATTAATAATTACGCTAGTGCTGTAATTTTTTGAGATTAAAAATTAGATAGTGTGGGGAATGTAGTTGTTTAAATGTATGCTGAAAATTTTGCTCGGATATCAAATAACAAATAAAATAAACGGATCCACGTGAAATAGGTGACGGTGATGATGGCACGATGTCTTACGTTCAATTTATTCACATTTGTTAGATTTCTTCTTTACTTGACTGTTTATTTTCGTTTATTTTATTAAACATATTGAAAATTGTAGCTTTGTTAGCATAATTTTAATTTTTAGAAATTCGTTTTGTTTTTTGTTTATAGGCTCAGTGAAGCTTCATTAAAAAATTGATAAGTCGTATCAGACTGAGGTTCTTAGTAACCAGCATGACATCATTTTCGTTATTGTGTCGTGAGGGCTAACATATGTTAACAATAAATTATTTGAAGAACGAACGAACAAACGAGAAATAAATTTGTTGCACAGTTTTTTAAACCTTTAATTTTTAACTAAGAAAATTAATTCAAATATCAATTTCCTTTTAAGCAAAAATTGATGTCTAACATTAAAAGTATGCCCTTCAAATATTCTGCCCTGCAAACTTCGGAGTTCCCCTCAAAATTTTTTTTACAAAAAACGTTGAATTTCTCAGTTATTTTCAATATTCATGCTTCATGAACGCATAGCATTGATTGATTGAATTGGCCTAATTTTCATAATTAAATAACAAACTTTTTGTTACGTCAAAAAATGATTGAAATATTTTTCAATTCACAATAAAAAATATCCTTAAACACGTTGGATGTAAGCATCCGCCGCATAGGATAAAAATCTTGCATAATCTGTGTTTGTGTCAGCGTATCTGATAGAAGTGATCCACCCATCTTTATTGTTTAGAAATTTTTATTTTAATTACTTAATTATTTTGAACAAATCTCAAAATGCAGTAGTACGTTGTGCATTTCAGAACTAAAATTCTTGTGTTTTTTTATCAAAAGTACGATATTCTTAAGTACGTTTTATCTCTATGAAAATACATACAAAAGTATTGGCGTTGTAAACACTCTTACTTCATGTTCGAGTCCGTTAAGACGTTTCACTGCATACGTACGCTTACATAATACGTGTTCATTGTCATATAATATTTAAAATCAATAACAGTTGTTGACTAAAAGTTTTAAATGTTAATGATTTAAAAGGTTCGCCTAGTACGAGCAACGATTTTTCACTAAGCAATCGTCCAAATCATCTTCAAGTTCATTACCAGCTTTCATCTTCATCACTGAAAGTCTCATCAACATCAAGAAGTCGTCACCTCGAATCAGTTGTGTCATCTGTCGTCCGAGCAGCTAACAGGAAGTTAAAGTTGGGTGGGCACCAGAATCACAAGTCTAAAAATCAACAACAGTCCAACAGTTCGTCATCCCTTTCAAAATTATCTCCAGCTAATGCAGCACATGCAGTAACGAAAGAGTCCTTAATCAAACGTGCACCACAAAATTCGTCATTTATGTCTGAAACATTGAGGAGCAATGCTTATGCAAATCAAACATCCTCAACGAAATCTGATGAAATTATCTGCGCAAACAGACGTCAAACAGATTCAGATACGCTAACAAAAAATAATAATTTAATAAACTCTACTGGCGTTAAATACTCCGCTGTTAAATTCCACTCTCATAATTGCAGTCTTGACCTTGATTGTTCGCAGGCTGGTGTTCATGATAGTGAGCACACAAGTGGAAGTGACAACCTGCCAGTTAGCTACCACAGTCACGATGATGTTATAAACAACAACAACGTTTCAGTTCTTAATAGTGCTCAATATTATTCCGCTAGTTCTCCGTGCATTGCTGACATCACAACATCCAACGTCAGTAAGGAATCTAGATGCGCTACTCACAATAATGACAACTACTCGAATGCACTGTCAAGTTTTTGCATGCAGTATTCTCACAACAACAACAGTTTTGTTACAACTGCCGATGTTAATGTTAACAAGGATCTGAACATCGTTGTTCCCCTTCCAAACAACAGCGCCCACGCTGGCTCTTCATTTCATACCAACAACAACAACGGTCTCGACGAATGTGGGGACTTGGTGATTAATTTGGTACGCCACACAAAGTACGATGTTAACACAAAAACTGCACGTTACTATCATCTCGCTGACAACAGACCACCTGCTCGGTTACCTTGGAAACTAAACAACAACAACAATCAATAAGCAGACGTATAAATAAAATGAATTAGGTATATGAGTAAATAAATAATTAGAAAGCTGTTGTCATCCATATTGATCATAATAACGTTGTTATATATAATTGTCTTTTGATTGCTTGACACAGTCGTTTATTCCCATTGGCATGATATATATTTACTTTTATAATAATAATAATAATAATGATATGGAGGTCGTACGTGTCGTGATGCTATGTGGCAGATTTGTTATTGATGATTATTGACGTTGTTAGTATTAGTTCTGTTAATGTTTTTTTTTACAATTTGATAAAACTGATATTATTGTTTTCATGAGGGCTCTACTCTGTCCTTAAAGTTATTTTTTGCAGACGTATTTTTAGTTGTTTATTGTGTTTGTTGTGTTTGTTTATTGTATTAATGTTGTTGCTGAATGTTTGTTTGACTTATCTTTTTTTAAATTTGAAATCGGCCTGAAAAATTCAATAGAAATGGTGATTAATAAATAGCTGCAATTACAAGTTGATCTTATCTTAGTAGTATCTATATTACAATGCTTTTCATATTTCTTTTTTTAAGCCATCTTCACTAGTTGCACTACAGTATTGTTTTAAAATTTTTTAAAATTTATTGACAACCGCGATTTTTTTAATTTATTTTTACAATATCTCAAAGCTAGTCCCAACATAGCTTCCATATATATATATATATGTCTGTGTGTGTGCAATTTGTAAATTGTTATATTACACTTAAACATAATCTTTTTGAGAAATTTGCGGGTATTGTTTGGTTGTTAATCATTAAACTACTTGATCATTTGAGAGAATCAAAAAAATTATTTATTGGATTTACTTGAGTGTATCTTAATATTTTTTCTACCTATGTACGTCCATTATACAGTGTTCACTTTTCGTGTGCTTCTTTCTTGGACACTAATCTAATTAAATGGTTTCATTATTTTGATTATTTTTTGTTCTGTGTTCATTTATATAGCAATGACAGTTTTTTCCATCTTAATATGTCCGTGTGAACTGACCATGTAGTGTTTGTTTGAATTTTTCGAAGAACATGTTCATGCGTTTAGCTTATTTGCTTCTTTTGTACATCCGCCAACAACCTTCCTAACTTTTTAATAAGTATAGTAATAATTGCATTGATAAACATTTTGAGGTTTAAATGAACTCGATTGTTGTCCACTTGCAAGACTTCTCAGAATGGTTAGATCGCTTAAATAGATTTAAATGCAAAGATAATCTATTGATGTAGATATGTAGCCCTCCATACAGATGTAATTCATATTCACGTTCTATATAGATGTGTTTGCATTCTAAAGTTTACGTCTGTTACAATGCTGTGTCCTTGTGAGCAATGTGTAGTGTGCTGTTCTCATCTTTGTCTGTGTGTGTTTGTGTGCGTGTGTGTATGTGTGTGTGTGCGCATATATGTCAACGTTTCTTGGAAGGGTTTTCGATGTTTTTTGGAATCCTGCGACATAATATATTTATATTATATATATATATATATATATATATATCTCAAATGATATATATATATATATATATACATATATTTAATGTATATATTTGATGAAATAATCTTTTGTATCCATCCTTACAAGTTTCCATCTATTTGAGCTCACAGAAACTGGTCTAATTGGTTAATTTTATATTGAATTGTTCTTGCTTTCTTACTCATAAAACTCTTTATATTTGCATTTGTTAAATTTGTCCGTTATATTCTCATGATGATGTGAGCATTAGTAGTGATCAATTTATTATTCGATCAATACTCACCAGTGACGTTTTAACGAATCCTTTTTGTTTTTAAAAACTTTAGCAGTGTAATTTATTTCATGCCATGACTTTTTTTTTAATGAATCGAATTTTTGTAATGGCCTGGTATCGAAAGTACCATTGTGCATATTTATCTGTCTACCTTTGCATTTATTATTTTCACCTTATAATCATTCTGTGTGACATAATTTTAAACAATCCTATACAATTATACTGCTATCGTAATGTATATTTAACATTTTTTTACGTTTCATTTCGATTTTTCTTTCCCTATTTTTATTTTATTTTTCTACATTTCATTTTTATCGAATACTGTTTCACTTATTATTTTTGTCGCCACTTTTCCTATGTTAGCATATGTTAGTCGTAAATAAACTAACTGTCAATTTAATCTATAATAATTTTTATTTGTTTTAATTTTCAGTAGACTCGTGTCGTATCATCTTCATCTCATCTGTCCAACTTGTTATAATATATTTGTTGTCTTGTTTCTAACGATATTCATTATTTTATTTTATTAGTCTGTAACAAATAAAAACGACAAATAGTTGCTTCCCAATGAGTGTGGTGATTTCATTAAAATAAATTCAACTGTTCAAATCATTAGCATCAATTAAACGGTACAAAACAATATATTTATGCTATTATTAATTATATTCCGTATCCTGACATCTGGGAATCACATTTAGTCATTAAAAAATATTTTTTATAATAAATAACACGATTGCAAAGTTAAGTCATTGGCCATGAATTAATTGTCAAATAATATACTAGGCACGTAAACGTTTGATTTGGCACAAAATTTGAATTTGCACATGAAGTTAATAATTTTAAAAAGTTAATGCGGAAGTTTTCGCTATCATAAGTTTCGTTTTACTCAGCGGAATGCGTTGAAAATTACTTTAAAATGTCTGCTTCACCAACAAATCTATAGTCATAAAATAAAATTCAAAATCTTATTTGAACATTGAGTTCATAGTTTTCAAATGCGGTACATGAATATAATAAAAATGATCTGCCAATTAACGATGGTCAAAAACTGTTGGAATGCTTTATTTTTTATCGGTTGTCCATTGCAGAGGTCCTCACGCAATTCGTTGATTAGGCATTTAAAATAACAATAAAATAGAAATGACATTCATAAAGTAAAATAATCAAGAATATTTCAAGTAACTTTACCAATAATTTTAATTTATTATCGATTTGAATAATTTCTGGTATTGGGCTGGCGGAAAGTTTTTTTGATTTTGGGGTAAAATTTGTTCTGCTTAGTTGATTTCTATGTTCAGGTATTATATCTTTTAATAGGAAAGTTAGGACGTTGGTGCTTTTGCAATCCGCTGCATACCTAGAAATAACCACATGCCTAATAATTATCTAAGGAGCATATTTTACTAATCAACACTTTGCAGTATGTTATCTTATGAGCTAAAAAATTACTGGAGTCTGACTGGCAATCAAGCTTATTTGAGGAGAGCTTCGATATTTCGATTTCCTTTGTTTGTCCGTGGAAGAGTAAGTAGCACCACGATTTCCCGTCAATTATTAATTTGCTATGGTCGGAGAAAAAATTGATCTGCGTGATAAAGTGTTAAAACCTAAAACAAAGTTAAAACAGTAACACATTCAATTACACGTTGACTCTTACAAGCGTACTAGCAGCTGCTCTTACCCTTTCTTTATGAATTTAAAATAATTACAATTGTTTAAAATATCGCATTAACCTGGAAGCTGTTGTTGCTTAGTAAAAAAATAATAGACGATTCGCATCTATACCAGGTGATCACAAACACTAAAGATGACGACTTCATTTCTTTTTTCTCTACACTTTTATTTGATAGGCCAGCCTAAAGAACAATTTAGGTACACTTAAATTTTTTAATTTTAGAAAATTAACATGAAATTTGCCTGACGTTTTTGCCCTTGACGTTTTACTTTCAAAAAATTTATTATATATATATATATAACTATATAATTTAAACGACAAACTGTGGAAAGATGTTTTCTCATATACTGCATGAAGTAGTGAAGAATGAAAAACTTCTTTTTGAGGTCATTTGGTACAAAGTTGCAGATGGTTCTCGTTGTCGTTTGGCCATCTTTGCCGTCTACCATGTATACTAACGTTCTTTTTGTTCATCAAAGTTTAATTTTTATTTATCGCAAATTCATAAAATGAAAATCTAGAAACCTTGTTTGTTTTAGAAAAATAAGTCGCGTGTCATCGTTGAATAACAGACCCACACTGTTATTTAGCTCGTACGATAGGCCATATTTTTCAGTAAAATCAACCCATTTGTCTACGCAATAGACATCAGGTGAAAATGATGCACGCAGTGATGACGACGATAATTGTGTAAGTGAAGAGAGTTGCGATGAAGAAGATGATGATGTAAGGGCGCTGTGAAGGTCCGATTCTATCGAGGATAACTTTTTAAAATACCTATCAAAAAGACGCCAATCTTTATTTAGGTTTAAGACGTCTGTAACGCCGATTGAATTTCCATTAACATCAATGTTATCGAGTTTTGTTGTCAGCGCACTCTTCTCATTTTTTTCATAAACACGACCTATTCAATATTAACTTTAAATATATTTGTTGCCTTTTAGACACCTAAAAATGCATAAAACTATTATACCGTTCGTGAAAAATTCATGCTTTTCAATATTTTTTATTTTAATTCTTTTTGATGGGTCCGGATTTAAAAGATTTGTTATCAAATTCTTTGCACTGCTTGACAGACCAGTTGGCAAACAATAGGCGTTACGTGCAATTCTCGAATAAGTTTGTTCAATGCTTGACGTTTCAAATGGCGGAGAACCAACCAACAATGTATACCTTCAAAGATGAAATGAATTAAATAGGTATAATTCACAAAATGTTATGAATACTCTACTGAATAATGTAACACTGAAAACAGACATTATGCATCCTAAAGACCACGCATCTACTTCATAACTATGTCCTTTTTTGCTCAACATTTCCGGTGATATGTAGTTTGGAGTGCCACATATTGCTCTGAAAATTTGTAAGATTAACATTTTTATAATATTTTATTTGCAAATATGATTATTTTAAAGTGCTACCGTTTTTTATCTCCGACCAAGTCCACAAGAGTTGCTAAGCCAAAATCGCTTACTTTAACTTCATAATTTTCGCCAAGCAAAACGTTTGATAGTTTCAAATCTCTGTGTATGATGCCATTTTTATGAAGGTATTTCACGGCATCAACTATTTGTCTCATGATTATACGACATTGACTCTCAGTTATGCGTTTTTTTTCTTTTTGCAGTTCAACTAGAGACTGATTTAAATGATTATTGCTGTTTTTCACGCAGCCATATAAATTTTGTAAATTAAAAATTGCGTTTTTTAAAAATGATGGAATGTTACTTTGTTTTCACAGAGCTCCAACAAAATATAAATGTTTTCATCGTCCTCAAAGTAATAACGGAATTTAACAATATTCTTGTGGTCCAAGGTCTTGTGAATTGCTATTTCTTGAGAAATCTTTTAAATCAATGTTAATCAAATAAATCCAGTACAATTAAATGATTCACCATAATAATTTGATTTAAAAACCTTTTCTTTCAGATCATCTTTCATCAGCAAGTGTTTTGATATAATTTTTGCAGCAACTGTTTCGTTGGTTTTGCAGTTTATAATTTCATAACATTCAGCGAAGCCACCCTTAATTTTATTCATTGTTAAAATTTACAAATTACATTGGTCATGCAACGACGTTATGTTGTAACGTACAGCATAAGAAGATGTTAATGGTGATAATATGATAACATTGCAGATCAAAATTAAAAGTTGTAACATGACATAAAACACAATATCTATATTAAATATTATTTATATGTAATAAAAATATGTAACGGTAATTTTATTTAATAGACCTTTCCAAGGAATTTTCCTTTGATGTAGTGTAACCCACTATCCTGGTCTACAATCATTTGTGTCATTATTTGAATTCTTTTTTTAATGATTTAAATAATTTTTGAGAAACACATGGAATTGCTCATATACGAAAAAATAAACTTGCAATCCTCTTCTACAAAATAGAAGCGTAAACATTCATGTAATTTGAAAACTGATCAAATGTTTAGTTAAATTATTTAACCTTTAGTTTAATAACTTTTTAAAATGTTTAACAACCCCATCATTAGCTTAAAGCTTGTCTGTTTGACGCATGTATGTTCACGTTTCAATTTTGCTTACAGCATTTCAGGCATGTTCTGACAGCTTCAGTTAATTGGTTGATGTGTCATTCTAATTAAATAAATAAATTTCCTAGAGGGCTAACACGGATGATAATCACACGCATTGTTCGATATTCTCACATTCTTTACAAATAATTTTTAGTTGAGTATTTTGTTAAAATAATAAGAACATAAATTAACTTCTGCTTATTGCTTCATTCGTTGCTAAGCAACTTCATCATCTGATTCAAGGGGCGGTGTATTTATGAAGGAGTCCGATAGCTTAACGGAACATTATGATGTTAATGATATGCTAATAATCCATTACTGCACATATGCTAATTATTTATACACAGAAAATATGCTAATAACCCCGTAGCAACACATATGCTAATTACTACACCTTAGCCGTAGCACAATTGCTAGATGCCATGCGACTGCTTTTTTTGTAAACGCAAAGGGCATATATACATATATTATTCTATAAATAAATCTGTACAAATGATCTGATACAACAAAACGAGCTGGTGTCGCGTTAATGTTTTTTTTTTCATTTTGCATCTAGCATGTCGGGTTCTACTGATTGCTTGAGTAAATATAAAAGGCATAAAAGGTTACAAATTATTTTTTTCAATATTTTCTATCTTTTATAAATAAGATATGTAAGTAAAGTAAAATAAAGCTGTTTTTTGTAGTTTCCAAAAATTGAAAAATGTCATCAGTTCATCTTCTTCCTCTACTTTCTTTTGTCATTCTATTCCTGACTACAGTTTTAAATTTAAAAAATGTGTTTTTTTCGCCATTATGTATTAAAAATTAAATCATGTTTAAAACTTTTTGGTGTCATGAAAGTTGAAGACATATAAGAATATATATACATACATATTGATATTTGCCTATTTGAGCATTGGCATTATATGATTATAATAATGGCAATAATGCAAATGCCCAAACAAGACAAATATCAATATGTCTCTATTTTTTGAAATTGAAATTTTATTCTAAACATTGTGCTAAAGCAACAAATTTTTTTGCAATGTACACCAAGTAACTTCAAGAAAGAATATGGTGATTTTCTCATTAACCTTAACCTCTAACTGCATTTTATGTTAATTTTGTTTTTCTATAATTTCATTAAATTTTATTAAAACTGCAATCACATAGATTATGTTATGCTAATATTATTATTGTTACTATTATTATCATATAAGTCAGTGGCAGAATATCTTACAAGGTCAAAGCCTTAAAAAACAAATTCAGAATTTAGAGTTTTGAATCAGATTTAATTTAATCAAATAAAAACTGTTTAAAAAATTGATCTCAGGTGTGCCTGCATAAACTTGAGTAGATGATTTGAAAAATGGTAAACTGACTTTAATTAGCAGTCATTCTAGAATCTTTATAATTTAAATTAAAGTTATAAAGTAACAACATTTATTCACTGTTATTTGATGATAATTTGAAGGAATTTTTTGAAGTTTATTCTTTTATTTTATACTGTCACAGCATTCTGGTGTGAATATTAATCATTTTATTTTATAAACAGATTGCCAGCAATTTCAAGAAATACTGTAACTCGTAACAGATTAATAAAGCATTCATTTAATAGCAGGGGATCAAGTGATGGTATTTTTGATGAGATTTTTTGTGGTTATATTAATATTATTTATTTATTTAATAATGATAAACCGCTTACTTGGAAAAAATACATTTTATTAATCATTCTTCATTTTTCAGACGATGGTTATTGTTTGAAGAGTGATAAGCAGTTATTTGAAGAGATAACAAACTCAATAGCTAATGAAAATATGAAACTAATTATGAAAAATTTTAAAGGTTGCTCTTGAATTGTATCTTTTTTGAAAATGTTTTATCAAAATTTTGCACTGTTACCATTTCAAATTCGTCTTCAAGATTTTTTTTAAATGTTTACATACAGTATGTTGACAATCATATAAGGAAAACATTTTAACCATTTTTTTATTGTAGAAATTTGCATTATATAGTTTTTCCTTCTACAAATTTTTGTTTTATTTTAAATTTTCAGATTCTCCATCAAACATGGAGTTGTTCATGATTTTAATGGAAGAAATTGATAAACTTAATGCTACAGTTAGCAAGCAAGAATGTAAAATGGCAGCCCAAGAAGGGTTTTTCAGTGCTACAAAAAAAACCTTTAAAAATTGATGTATAATTTATCAAATTAATTCAGCAAAACTGCATTGAAAAGTTGAAAAAACGAATGAAAATACTGGAAAATATTATAGGTTGACCTACTATTATGAAAATGATTTTTTTTTGTCAAGTTCACGTTAATTTAAAAACCGTGAGATCAAGGTCGGTGTTTATTATTAATAGGAATGTAGCAAGGAAAGTGAAAATTGGCTTTTGTTCATAGGTGTAGTTCATATCAATTTATTTTTTTAATTTTGAATATATTATTAATTGCGCCCTTTGTTTTAATTATTTTTTAAAATATTATTTTATCCCTTTAATTATGAAATATTTGTAATCTTACTTATTTTATCCCTTTAATTATGAAATATTTGTAATCTACTTAGAAAAACCTAAGCCTCACACAGAAGTAAAAAGATATTCAGCAATTAGAAGATATCAGAAGGTATGTTTTTTCAAATGTGTGTCGAATTAAAATTTATCTTATTTATCTTATTTATAATTTTTTAAAGAAAGGTAATTCCTTTCTTCTTTCTCAAAAATCGGTTGGTGATAACAACAGCAACAAAATCAACAATAACAAAAATAATAATAATAATAATGATAATAATTATAATAATAATAATAATGGTATAAAGGACATCAATAATGATAACAGTATTGGTGACATTAATCAATCACAAAGAGACGGGTCTTGCTTATACAAAGTTAGGTTACTGAAACTTGATGATTCTCGTATTGATTCAACATCATCTGATCGTTCACTACCTACGAAAATGAACAACAAAATACCAGTTTCAACTTCCACAACGACGTTAAGGTTAGATGCAGCGCTGACCGATACAAGGACGCTAACAAATTCAATCGCGACTGCCGACTCATCAAAGATGAACAACAATCCTACGACTATCGATAAACTGCTTATTCTTTCAAACAATGCTTTCCGGCGAATGATGAAATGTATAAATGAGTTGAATAAATTGGTCGGTTATGGACAACCACAAATATGCCCAACAGCTACCGGAGCCACTTTCAAAGTAAACGCAGTCGCACACATATACATCATCTATTTTTTGTTTCACCACTTTTTAATAAAAAACAGTTTTTGAAAGTTTGTAAAATATTTTCAGTCGATGGCGCCTGTTGTGTTGACATTTTAAATGAACGGCATGTCTCATACTGCAGGCTCGTTCAAACGGTATGAAGAAAACGAAGTTCAGGTTGTCAATAATTTCTAACAACCAACAAAATAACCGTTTAGCAAAATCTGTTCATTCTTCCTCGCCACCATGCATGTAGTTTTAGTATGGTTTAAACCACGAGATTGCGGGAAAAAAAATAAAGCTTCGCAAATGTTGCGTTCCTAATATTTATTTTTATAAAAACCGCCCACATAATTGAATTGGCAAAATTAATAGAAATTTTCAGATTAAAATTTTTCATATTTTTTTATTATCTCCTGGAATAAATTTAAAGCGAGAAGAATTACGATTGTCGGCGAGTTAGCTCATTCGGTAGAAGTGTCTCTTCTTGTTTAATTACGCGTTGGCCTAGTTCAAACACTGTCTATCCGGAACTCCGGCTTATATGCCCTGCGTGTATGATGCGTGCATACATAATATGGATGTACATCGTGCGGCGTGGGTAGTACATCCTTTGGGGCACGAAAGTTTAGCAAAGGTATAGCGTATAAAAGCTAAAAAAAATTGGACCATCTGATTGATATATTTATCCTAATTATATCTTAATTACTTTTAAATTACCAGACGGTAATTGATTGAGAAAGTTGTTTTCCTAAATACGTTAACATGTGTGAATCGCGAATCTTTTCATTATATACGTATGATTTTTATGTGTGCTTTTCTTCCACGTGTACCTTTTAGCGTCTTATATGTACAAGGCTCTATTTATCAGCTTAGACCTTATATATTAAAATAAATAATTTTTATACAATACATGTCGCTTTGTAGCATTTAATCTTTTGCATCTAAAATTATAGATTAAAATTGTTATTAACATTAAATAAATGTCATTAAAAGGACTTCATTCAAGATATAAATGATGGATACTTTCCATCACAACTGCAGTCTGATTATCCCGACGGAGTTCCATTGCAGGTGTGTCGTTAATTAACATTACTTCATTTCAACCTATTTAACAGTTTAACTTAATCTTTGATTCAAACAACTTAAGAGATTATTTAGATTGCTTTATAACAAAGAATTAAATTTTAATTTATGTTCAATATATATGAAATATGATTATCACTCTTGAATAAACGCATCACATCGCGTCTGATTGGCGTGGATCTCTTTGCTTTTGGTCCTATTTACTGCCACAGCAGACATAGATTATTAACACAGATTATTATTATTATTTATTTTATTCTAACATATTTTATTTTTCGTGTTTTATCATTTCTCTTCCTCACTTTTTGTATTTATTTTCTCACTTATTTGTTTAATTTTGTTTTACTGCCTTGCATGTTGTTACAGTTTCTGCGTCTGTCAGATCCTGATTTTTAAAGAATTTGCACTTTTAAAGAATAATAAAAAAAGGCGCTTCAGCCATTACACTATCTCGCTATAATTCGTAGGGAAGAATAACGAAGAGTTGGATAAACTGGGATGATAAATTGTTGAATTTTAGGGTGTTGGACACATTTGCCTAACACTTGTTTATTTTGTTGAATTATTTATTTTAAATTGCCTTAAATCATCTTGAAATTTGAAAAATTTTGTTTTAAAATAGTTTTGCGTAAAATTTGATTTGTTTATGCCATCGCTGTAGTATATTATACTGAGTTGCTCTCTGAAGTGTGTATAAATTAATGATAGCAAGTTGGAGACTGTATAATATTGAAATGCTTGTTAGTGTTTCATAAAACGATAATAAGTTGTTTGAAAATATTGCATTTTTGCTTAGCAAAAATATTTTTATAACATGAGTCAAAAAATAATCCATAAAATAATGATATAAAAACTTTTAAAATTTTAAAACCAAGCTTACTTTGAATAAATTCCATTTAGGTGGATGATAGAAGAAACAAACTGTATCTTATTAGCAACAAAAACAATCACTTCTCTTCCAAGACCAATAAAAGCGCTTTCCAAGATTTTCAAAATGATATTCAAGCTGAATCAAGCAAAACAAATCATTATTTAAATAAATTTCCTCCTCTATTTATAAGAAACGGAGATATTAACTACATTAGAAGCGGTGCTAAATCTTTCGTCCAGGTTAGTTATTTATGACAGAAAACAATAAAGGTTATTCAATGTTATTTTACTAACTTTGTAATATTAACATTTTCAATAGGACGAGGAAATTTTATTTAAAGTCATACAAGATGATAATTATTGCGAATCTAGCGGTATTTGTCTAAAAATTCGTTTCACCACTGGTTGTCAAACGTACATGTTGCACGTGAATGTGCGTGATACGATAGAAAGTGTTATGACAATAATTAGAGAGGAATTGTTAGTTTTTTTTTCACACAGCTTGGATTTCATCCGAGTAATGTTACCAATTTGCTTAGTAAAATTTTGTATGAAAATAAATTCAAGATATTGTTGATGATAATTTTTTACCCCACTTTTTGATTAGGTTTAAATATCGTTAGCTTCTTTATATGAGTCGCATTATACATCAATTTAAATTTAGGTTAAAAGTAAAGAGAAAAATTAATGACTTCGAACTATTTTCTACACATCCAACACGTGTCTACAGTGAACTGGAACAGACGTTGGTATCATGTGGCATCAACCACAACATGCTTCTCTATGCTAGATATAGACCAGAAACTAAAAAAACAATTTTCTATTAGATTAACGTATGACGATATGGATGTGTGTTTACTTTTTCTTATGTTGCTTTTAATTATCAGTTACACTTGTTTAAATTGCAATGAATGAATACATGAGGGTGTATGAAGAAACAAGTGTTCATATTCAAATTTGCTTCATTTTTGTAACCAGGGAATTTTCGTTTTCTTTTTGTTTGTTGATACATACTTATGATAAATTTAGCTAAATTCGTTTATTATGATGTTTTTTTCGTGAAGTGGCTGTGCTCGATGGGTCAATTTAAGGCTCCTCACAGTTATCCTATACCTCTCATTTGATTTGTTCTTCTGGAGGTCTAATAAAGTCATGTTGTGTTGTGTTGTATTGCATTGTATCGTAGTAAAGAAATGTAAATTTATTCAATAGTTTTATTAGTATAAAATTATTTCTTTTAAATTGTTTGGTATTGTGTCGACAAATATAACTAAAGTTAACTTTTGTTTCTCATACGAGATTTCCATTTGTCTCATCACATAAGGACAGTTACATGAATGATCGATATAAATCACACACAGTACTTATTACAAAATAGGAATGCGTAAACTAACTTTTTCTAAAGTTTATAACGCAAAGTTTAAATGTATGTAATAACATAATAATAACTATATACAAATGTAAAGGCTTTCTGTGTTGATGTTAAATTTCAACAAGAAGTTCTTATACTTTGAAATGATTCATATTAATTAAAATTGTAGGAAATGAGATAATGTTGTTAGATGTTTTTTAATAAATGGAAAAAACGTAAAGTGTGGATTTTAACATTCAAATGAAATGAAAATAATTATTCATTACGTGATCTCCGTCAACAAAAACTGATCGGGTGCTGAGGTGCTACACAAGTTTAACATTAATTTTGGCGTTTCATCTATTCCCGTTTACTATAATCATACTGTTACATAATTTTAAAAGATTTGCTTTGAGACACTCATTCAATCAATCAATCTTCGTTTAGCGTCCAGATACCCAGTTTCCTGAGGTAGGACTCATTCTACATTTTTTGTTATTTTTCAGATGTTATAAATAGAAGCATAACGACCTACCCGGATTTGTAATTCATCTTAAGTTTCTTAATGCTCATGTTTCCTATTCATTCATTAAGTAATGCATGTTCCTATAGAACTTGTACTTATCCACTCTTAGCTTTTGTAGTATTCGCACGCTAAAAGTTACTCTTCAAGTTTTCACGTGACAAACATTTCACCCCTAACCTGAAGTCAATTTATCACGAGAAGTAGGCTACAGAAATTATAAAACGTGAAAATTACATTCTCAATTTTTTATTAAGTTTTATGCAAAGATAAATGTTATCACAGATCGTTTGAAAAAAGGCTTTTTTACGAGCACGTTTACTAACATCAAATTCTCATCTACCTAAAAAATTGTAGGTATTATATGCGAGCTATCCAACCATTTCATGCTATTTCACGGAAGTTCCTTGCACGCACTAATTAGAACGTCTAAGCTGTTTTTAGCTGTCAGTAAAGCTTGCAACGGAAAATTTTAAGTTCTAAAATTCCACAGGTGGTTAATTCTCAATAAAAAACGAAATTGAACGTTTTATAATTAATGACAAAAACGTCGCACTCCATCACATTTTATTGAATTCTGTACATCCTTATCGAGTTATCTTGTTCGTGATATGAAGTTTTCTATAACTGCTGTATTAGCTGGAACGAAAACAGTGACTCTTCCAGTCAATGGGAGACTGATAAACAATTGGCAGAGCGGTTGATTGGTTGAGTGACTGTTCGGGTCGAAACCGAACACAAAATTTAGATTATGCGTGAGTAAGCAAACAGTCTGCATATAAAGTAAAGTTAATCTTTATTAAAATCATTTCTGATAAATATAATTACATATTTAATTAACGAAATGGATGAAAAAACATTTTTCTTATTAATAACAAGATAAACTTTGATATATGAAACTCGATATTTAGCAAATATACCGTTGTAAAATTGAAAATATATAATTGAAGAAATTTAATATATGGATGACTTCAACTTTCAATGAAAACAGTTTGCAACAGAAGCTAAAAACAAACTTGAATGATGCGATGCCAATTCACAAATGGCTATTCGATTTAACATTTTATCAATCAATAATGTTTGAGGTGATATTACATAAGAGTTATTAATATAATTCATTTGTAATATTTCGTGAACTATTTGCAATATGATCTAATTGATATTTTTTAAAGTAATTTATAAATATTTTATTATTCATAGTTGAACTATTGTGAAATTTCACTAACAATCCAAAGATTAGTAAACAAAAAAAAAGTATCGAAGAAAATGTTCATGAGTGAAAACTTCAAAATCTAAAACAACTTGAAAATAAAAAATCGTTCCGTTATTATTATTATTATCATCACCAGCATTAATTATCGAAATAATTACTATGACAATAATAATAATAACAAAAACAAAACATGTGATAACGATGAAAATTAATAATACAAATAATAGTGACAAATTTTATTCAAAAATTATACAATGCACATTCACAAATATGAAAAAATTGCAAAAGGAGAAATAGTGGAAAACTCTATGCATCATAAAAGACTTTAAAAGAATAAAAAAAACTATATTTATAATGTCCGATATATTTTATAAAGAATCAAATATAAATATTCTACTATTATTTATATATTCGAGCAAACTGCTGAAAAATTAAATAAAAAATAAGAGTTCAAAATTGAAAACTATTTATCACAAGATGATAACAAATAAATCGAAAGAGAAGAAACAAATATGCTTTACGTTTTAAACAGAAAAAAAACATACAAAGCATAATTCAAAGACAAAAGTTTAATAATGATATTGAAAATGATCTTGAAAAATATTAATCTGAAAAATTTAAAATTTGAATGAAGTAGCAGAACATACAGGATGAAGATAAAAAAATAGCATGATATTCCAAGATATTTTATTTTTAAAATATATAAGTTTGGGTAAACTGTAAAACAACAAAGTGAGCAAAAAACGTTTTGTTCATTTTTTTCATTAAAAAATGCCACTCGAGTCCCAATTTCAATTACAAGCGCACATATCAACGCAACAAATCAATAGAGATTCCAACGTGCATGATAACTCAATAGCGTGTTACCAACTAATTCTACTCTGTACATTTTCGTAACAAACGACGATGGCATCAACTTTCAACCCAGAAAACCCCTATCTCAATGAAAAGAAGTACACGATTCATAAAGATGAACCACAAAAATAACAATTTTTAACTCCAATTTCTTCATCAAACATGGATTGAAAACATATCAATAAATAAATAACGAATTTAGCAAAGATAAAAAAAAAAAAAAACAAAAAAAAACATGATATATCTTTCTCAGTCACTCCCGGGCAGTAAGTATAGTGAACCAATAAAAATAAATGTCACAAAGGAGGTTACAAAAAAAATTAATGAAAGGAATAAATAAATAAACTAATTAATTAATTAATAAACATCATTTTCACATTTTTACTGGCATTTTTGCTGTCACTAAATATAAAAAAAACGTCGGACGAGAAAAAAAAACGAAATTGAAATGAAAGAAAACTCATAACGATAATAAATGCATAATGTTCATAAGCAGTCTCAATGACGGGAGTGGTTTTGTATGATTAATTATAATTATTATTATTATATAATAATAATTATTATTATTATTAGTAGTAGTAGTAGTAACAGTGGTAGTGGTAGTAATAAAAAAAACAGTAGTATTTGTAGCAGTACTTTATAAGA
Organism: Helobdella robusta; assembly: GCF_000326865.2. Classification (NCBI taxonomy): domain Eukaryota; kingdom Metazoa; phylum Annelida; class Clitellata; order Rhynchobdellida; family Glossiphoniidae; genus Helobdella; species Helobdella robusta. The sequence continues at coordinate 4,892,180 of NW_008704083.1, forward strand.
GGATGCATCAAGATCGAGATGATGTTATTATTGACTATCATAACGCTATACATGAATGGTATCAGTGATGAAGATTTGGACACGTGAAACCAATTTATGAGAGTATCAGATATTTTTCTCGTATATCAATAGAAATTAATAATAATAATAATAAATAATAATAATAATTAATTGTGAAAATGATGAGAATGGTATGATGATGACGATGATGATGCTTGTTGGGCGATGAGTAGCAGGTTGAAGAAGGTGACGACATCCTCATACGTCTACAACCATCTTTTTATGAACATCCATGTTGCCTACGACCTACGTTTTCAAATTTAAACGTTTGTATATTAGTTTAAAATCACATTGATCTATTCTTGAGTAGCAATTTAAATCTAAAATCTTACAAAATTATAAAATTATCATTATATTATTATTATTATGTGAGTATAAAATGAATTTCTCAAAAGCCAAATCATAGAATTCGTTTCAGCCAAACTAATGTTAATTGAAAAATAAATTTTAGTGGATACTACTAACAGCACAAAATTCATCAAAAGAGATTTTTCCATCTCCATCTTTGTCAGCATTGATAATTGTCTTGTCGACAATTTGTTGTAACTGGCTATCCTTCAGATTGTTGCCAACCATCATTTTCAGGACTTGGAAGAGTTCTCCATTCGATATGAAGCCATCTCGGTCGATATCGTATATCTTAAATGCAACTGCAGATTTCATTTCATTATTGTCTGTGCGTTCATATCTACTACTACTCTTTTTTCTTCTAAATATCAATGCTGTTATACTTGCTACACACAAGAATAACAACCTCACTTATGTTTGCAGCAGTTCGCTGGCCTACAACCATTTTTAAATAGCAAAAAATTGTTTATTAGCATCATAAACTTGCACGTAAGCAAAAAAGGAAAACTTTTGCAGAGTTTTGTCGTAAGTGAAGCAAATACAAGTATTTATTAGAATAATTTTAACAAAATTAATGATGTTACAGAAAAAAGAATTATTGATGCAATTGTAACAAAATTATTTAAGTAACAGAAAGTTCACATCTGATTGCAATTTTAAACATGGCAGCAAAAGAGGATCCACACGCAGTGGACTCATAACAGCAGCAAGAGTTTGAATATTTTCAACACAATGCAATAATAAAATGTGTATTCCATGATTCCACCACTGTTAACATCAATCACATGATGTTCAAGTTTAAAGACATACACCACATGAATGCTGAAATGAATGAAAAGCCATGAAAGTGAAATAATAATAAACTGACATTTGAGCTTGGATAATTTGTCACCCTTCACACTGAACAGTGAAACTCCTTCGATGAATTCTGTAGTGACAAATTTATTTAAAAATTAATGGAGCCGCGTTTGTAAGATTACACAAACTGATGAAACATGGACAATTTAAAATTTACATGAAAATGTTTTGGTTAGATTAATGAACTAGAATCTGTTAGACAGTTGAACTCTACCTTTGAAGTCGACCTCGCCATTACCATCGGTGTCAAATATTTCGATGACACGCTGCACTAGGGGGTTCTGTTTCAGTTCAGGAAGACTCATGAACTCATCAATGCTCAAGGAGCCTGAACCATCCAAGTCCAACTTCCGGAACCTCTTGCCGAGTCGTTTAATCTCTTCCACATCGACTGCAAACAAATTCATCGACCAACTTTAGTTGGAAAATAATAATAGTAACATTGATAATAATTGTTATTATTTTTAAGATCATCACAGATTAAAACAATGCAAATGATACTTTGAATTAAAATAATTTGTGAAATTACTAAAAAATTTTCATAAAAATTTTCATAAAAATTTTCGAATTTTTAGTCAAATGATTCTAGACATAAGCAAGCATGAAAACATCATCACCATTATTATTGTTATCACTATCATCATAATTATCATTACAACATACGCCACATGTAGCATCAGCAACCTAAATATGAATGGATGTGATAAAGAAAGAGACAGTATAAACAAGGGAACAATGCCTTTCAATAACAATAACAGGAAAATGCATACGCTCCCTATTCAATAGTTTTAATTGCACGACATGCAACGTGGGTGGTGAGTAGGCAGATGACATGCTATACAAACATGATGATCATTTTATTCTAATGATGGATAAATGAATGAATAAGCCAATAAACCAATGATTATAAATTACATAGAAAAACTAATAAGTAAATATAACCAACCATTATACATAAAAAATATTTCATTTAATAAACAGTTTCTCACGCATAAGCGTATACAGTGGCATACTAGATATAGTTTGTATGTGAAGACGTACCTACAAACTCGCATACATAAGTGTGTACCTACCATACACACCTACATACACCACGTACAAACCACTCGTTACACACACGTCAGCCAGTGCATGGTATTATTTGCCTTGCTGAAATTTACCAATACAATCCTCCATTAATTGATGCAAGTAGCCTTAACGAATAATAACAAAATTTCTGCGATACCAATAAACGCGGGAAGCTACGAATCAATGGCTGTATCAATTTTTTCATGGACAGACGACAATATAAAATGAGATTAAATCAGATTTCAGAAGCATGTAAAGTCTACTAAAACATCACGTTGCAGGGAATTGTGATAAGAGTATTCATTAAAAACAGAACAAGAAAAGCATGCCAGCCAATTAATGACTTAGTTATACGTAATCAATAACTTCCCTTACACAGGTCAAATATTTATGGATTCACAGATAAAAATTAATTATTACACAAATGAATAAACACACACGCACGCGCACGCACACACACACACACACACACACACACACATATATATATATATATATATATATATATATATATATATATATATATATTAAATAATGAAGGTGCAAATGTTTAAAAATGTTTTCATTAACTATGAGTTTAAATGTAAACTTCAAGAAATCAGCTAAATTGTGTTTATTTATTAATAATAATTTTACATATTTTCCACTACATTCTATTAACAACTAATAATTAACTACACCAAAACAATATTTTGATATTTGAATTCTCTTCCTCTTTTATTTTCAAAATACTTTTACAATTTTGAAGCATTGAAAAAATAACGTTGGAAAAATAATGAAAGGAAAAACAGAGAAATGTTTGAAATGGATGCAACTAAATACTGCATGCCCTTTCACATCTGTCATTTAATATGCTGGAATATTTTGTTAATGTATTCGGCTCACGTCATTATCATCACTCATCACTCTTCTTTCTCCTCTGTCATGTTTTCAAGAAGAAATATTGTTATCATTATTAGACATTATTAACCAAAACATGACAGCAGCAGGCAACGAACTGAGCATAAGAAAACAAAATGATCAGATCTCCACCATAATATATTTGCAATATCCACCGTATTATGGGACATCTTTTTAACATCTGAGCTGGTTTTAAACCTCCTAACTTTAGAGTGCTCGGCAGAGATAAGATTTACAGAAGGAAATAACCAGGTAGGAAACCTCAGTCAGAGATAGACTCAAGAGACAAGTGAATCTAAGCAAGTGGTTTGGAATGAATCGCATCATCATTATTTTTCCAGAAATATTTTTTCAATAAGAAATTTTAACGATATGAATGAACGCAGAAATGCGCGTGAATGATAATTTTAGACAAAAAACAAAAAGCGAAATTTGAAAAGTAATTTGTGAGCCTGTAAGGAACTTTCAAATAAATATGACTCAATTATGCATTGCAGTGACCTTAACAAATTGTTAAAATTATATGTTCAGAGGAGTGAAATTATCCTGCACGAAGAAGTCCCATGTAGACTGATGAGGCAAGATGTGTTTGTGATTTGTTATGCAGAGGCTGAGCAGTTCTTATCGTGCCAACCTGAAAAATTATTTCTTTATTGATTTTTCAGAAAAAATATATCAATTTTTACATGGGAAAACAAGAATGTGTGAACAGATAAATAAAAACTACCAAGCTGTAACTGTATATAAGGGCAACCACATATGTAATAAAAGTCTATGACATGGTTTATGAATAAGCGAAATTAATCAAAACAGTCTAAAGAATGCCACAATTTTTCAAATTATCAGCTGACAGAAATATTTCAAAGTATTTAAAAATTTACAAGCTCATGTGGCTATGGCACGTAATTGCCTGGAAAAAAAATCATTAATCCAACCAGATATCTTTGTAATGTGCACCTGCAAAGACATGCAACACAATTAAAAAACGAAAAAAAAACATCAAAGAAGGGACAGACATGCAAGAACCAATGCAATGCTATTCTATGTTTAATAATGCAGAATTAATTATAACGTTTTCCTAACTGAACGAGAGAGAGCAATGTGAGTCCATCTCAGATCTGGGCATTGTTATAGTTACATAACCGCATCATTTTTGTACATCATACGAAGGAAGCAATTGTCGAGTCCACTTTTATGTTAGAAAAACAGCATCAGGCATGTAACGTGGCAGTGTTCAAAGTTATGCACAATTCGAGCAGTTATAACAAGTTTTTACATTCGTGTAACTTTTCTGCAATACAGAAACAACTTCGTTTATATTGCATAAATGTTTTTTTGTGGTTTTTGCATAGTCTGCGATGCTTTATGAGCAATAAAGATGGAAAAATATAAAAAAAAGACTCGTTATAAATCTTAATTAACATATAAAGTATTATCAAATATGTACGATGCTTCCACAACACTAATGTCTTTACTGTAGATTTTGTTATCGGTCTAAGGTGAACTATTAACAATTTAATGTACAGAAAAACACACATCTGTCTAGCAGGATTATCAAATAAATGTTGATAATGCCTTCAATGATAATGATGATTGAAGCTGCTATAAACACTTGTTGTTGGTTTGCATTAATTAACAAAAACTAAAAGTGAACTAACTAAACAGTAGTAGGGAGAAACTGTGTCATGTGTGATGAGAGATAGCATTAGAAGTGCTAAAAACTTAGATAGTTTGCATGGAAACAAAAAAAAGACTGGCTGTAAGGTAGGTTAATAATAATTATCACAGAATGTATAATGTGGCAGTCATCTTACTTTCATGCCTACCCACCCATTGATGTTATTCATCAGTGGGTGGGTAGGCATGTCTCACTAAGAGGGGCATCAAGAAGATTTGAGCCTGGGCAATTCACCATTTCCAACAAATGTTGCACCTCTATGTAATTTTTGATGACCCTTTAATGTTAAACATTTTGTAATGGCAAGCCTTCACATTCAAAACTATAAATGAATAGCTACTCTGAAATAAATACAGCAAAGTAGTTTAAAAAATATTGGCTAAAGTTATCTGAAAGATATAATATTCAAAAATTTGTTTACTAATTAAAGAATACAACAAAACGAACGTGCAAACCTAATTTTTCAAATAATGTGTATGCGTGAGTGTGTGTGAAGTGAACGACGAAAATGTACCTACTTATTTCCAAACCATCCCAACTGCAGTTGTTCTGACATAGAGTGTACTTATTATTGGAGAATAATTTGTTGGCACATAAAAGTTGGCCACCTCATTCCAAACATCTTATAAATCATACATATTATAATTGATTTTATTCTCAGTTACTGTAAGCGCGATGGGTCTGAATATAATAAATACACAATAGCAAAGTATTCTCAGATAAGAAATCAATATGATTCAAAATTAGCCAAAGTTAGCTAGATTCTCTTAAAAACAATTTAAGTAAGCAATACTTTACACCTTATGTAACCATGAAATTACACAAGAAATTCAAACAAGAGTATCATAGAAAAAAACACCTTCATATAATGTCAAAATTGAGGTTGGGGACCAAAAACATGATGAATCATTTAACTAAATGTTGCTAACAGTGCAAGGTTATAAAAAGTTAATATTAAATTTTAATGTAGAAAATTACGAATCAAAATTTTGAAGAGGCAGTTTAGCAGAATATAACGGAAATAATTACGATGTAGTTAAATTAAATTGTTTTAAAAAAACTGTGTTGACAAAAAAAAAAAATTTTGATAACAAATATAATTTGATCAACGAGTCTATACTTATTCCAGATTAAATATGTAACATGTGAGTGATACGAAAATGAAGTAACATCAGAGAGGAAGAGTAACAGAAAAAAAAGAAACAGAACGAAACAAAGCATAAAACCAACTGCCACCTGAAACAAACATGCAATTAAAAAGCAACATTGAAAATTATGAAATTTTATTGCTGTTGTCAAGTAAACATTTGTAGTGCAGACAGGTTCCATGGAATGAAATGAAAACAAGGAACGAATATATATATATATATATATATATATATATATATATATATATATATAGTTGACTTGTATCCACTAGTACGTTAGTATAAATGTACAGGGGTAAGAATTTGTTGATCCACTACTGTGTGTGTGTGTGTGTGTGTGTGTGAGAGTGAGAGTGTGAAAAAGAGAAAGAGTGATGTGAGACTGTACACAAACACATTGTTATTAGAAAATAGAAAAGAATATTGAAATAAATAACTTGAATGTAGAGATAAGAATAGATGAAAATGTAATTAATAGACTAAACACATGCACAATAACAGACGAACCAGCAGGATACTAAACATTAAATCATTTGGTTTTAATTTATGTGAATAATCTAACAAACCTTTGCAGAAATATTTAATTTGGTAACAAAAAATTTTATCTAAAATTAATAAATACAAAATTATTAAACACTAGTTCTTTCTAATTTTGTTTTTATCATAAGTTTTAGTACAAACAAAATTTGAAGAAGACGACAGTAGCTTTCATTAACTCAACAATAAAACACATTGATTTGAATTATTAAATAGCTAATAATTAATAACTTTAATAAAAATATATTTACAATGAAATACTTTCATTTTTCAAGACTATATTATTCGTCTCGTGATAATTGTAGAATAATTATTCAAAGCAAAAATGGAAAAAATGGTTACACATGTACAATGTAACAATGTACATATCCAGATAGCCAAAATATACTACTAAATTAGAAGGGCAGAAAAGGCATTGTGCAAAAGCAGATGTTTGCAACCATGATCCCAACTTAGTATTGAAACAGCACCAATGATAACATAACTAATTGGTTCTAATGTGGTTCATTGGCTTACTGCAGCAATCATGCTGGGATATAATTAAGAAATATCTACTAAATACAAAATTTATGAAAACTATAATTGTAACGATGATGACGATCCAATATTTTGTATACATAAATGTATCATAAAAGAATGACTGAATATAGTATGAAATAGTATAGTGAACAGGAGCAACAATTAGCCTGAGAGTACAAACACAACAGTACTATCACAACAACAACAGCAACAACAACAACACTGTGTGCAACTGTGCACTGGATAGTTCATCGTTTCAGTGATTACAATGACAATACATTTTTATACCTGTTTAGACATTAGGAATGAAAAATGACATTCTAAAAAACATTTAAAAACAAACGGCCAGTCAATATAGCCAACAATGAATGATGGCCATGAAAGCTGGTCTGTTAATGGTGGTGAGTATTTGTGATTTATATCAATAACATTTGTTGTTGGGACGTTAACAAAATTATATTATCATTCATCGTCATGTTTTTCACCAACATCATATAAGAAATTCAGTTAGATGAGAATCCTTTTACATCAAAGTACAGCCATGCTAATAGAGAGCAATAAAAATTCAAATCATAATGAGGAATAAATATTCAAATCATAATAAGTAAACATAATGACGGATGAGTTGCATGATTTGAACATATCATCATCATCATCATTATCAAATGTAATATTCTATGGTCATCTTCATCATCTCCCTGGCAGGCCACAAGCACATCCTTCCATTCCTACTCCTATTTGAAACAATTATTGCACCATAAAAGTGACAGTCACATCAAGAACAACTCTTGATATAAAATGTGGAGTTTAAAATATTTACAACTGGCTTCTGTTCCAGTTATGTTATTAATAACAATAAATTTAATACAAATAAAAATAATTTGATTCTCAGAAGACAATTCTGAATGTCACAAAAAATAATAACATTTTGTAGAAGTAAGATTAATTGCGAAAATCCAACAACAAGGGTAGCAACAGCCAATATGAAGCTGAAAAAACTAGTACAGCATTTATCCTCAATCAAATACCTCATATATACATTGAATCTGTGCAATCGAAATGATTAACGGAATTAGGTGATTGCATGTTGGCCGGATTCACATGCACAATAAATAGTACATGCATTTCTACTTTACACCACATTACATGATGAAAACAGCAGAACGGTAGTTTGTTCAAGTTAGATGCCTGTATTAACAATACATTGCTAATTCAGAAATATAAAAAAATATGACATTAAAAATGTGCAAGCTCAATAAATTAAATGTGTTTAATTTTTTTTTAGGTCACGAGCAAATATGTGCAAATATGTATCTATCCTGTAAATATGTATCTATCAAATCAATTGATATTTATAAACGAAAAAGATTAGTTAAAATAATTTTATACAATTTTGATACACCTTATACACATTCACACACACGCATGCACACATGCACGCACGTACGCACCTACACAAATGCGTATATATATATATATATATATATATAAATAATTGTAATATACATATACGTATGTACAGTCAGGCACATAAACTGAGCATAAATTTTATTTACCACTCAAATAACATGGTTTATTGGGTTCTTAAAAGTACCTCATGTTACAATTTTAAAACCATTAAAAATGTAACCAAACAAAAAAAATTTCTTGATTTAAATTATTTAGTACTTTTAACAAAAACAACACAAAACCATTTATGCACATTTTAAAAAGTCACAATGCGTACGTGTACAAATTGTTTATAAAACGTTATTAATACATATGAACACCAACATGAACAAAAACACATACATATACCCCAAAACACATGCGTCTGTGTCTATGTGAGTAGTAATATATTACCTAGAGGTACAACAGAAAACTGCAACCACCTAGAAGACGGAAACAAAGATGATCATTAGAGGAGCACTTGTGGATACTAATGCCTTGTAAAATTCAAGTATGTGTGAATGTGAAGAGTCATATTCTTAATGGTTTGCTGCTAGTGGGTACATATAGATATATATAACAAACACTTCATGCTGCTTAAAGAGTATTTATCAATCTCATCATCATCATCATCATCATCATCATTGTTGTTGGATGTTTTGATCACACCAGATCAAAGATGCATGAAGATTACTACCAAGAAAATAATCAAAAATACTTACCACCAAGACAGTCTTTATCTCAAAACATAAATTATCCTTATCATTTTCTGCAGTTTTCTTAATAATTTTATAATTACTAAGTTCAACATAACCATGAACATGTTCAGTGTTATTAAAGCAAAGAAAAAAATGATTAATACAACCTTTGTTTCATTAATTAATTGAAATCGAAAATAAATAAATAAATAAATTAATTAATTGAAAAATAGATAACAAATAAAAAACTTAATTGTAAATTAATTTGAAATTGATTATAAAAATGGCTTAAATAAATATCTACCCATCAATATTAACACCAAACCTCTTAAACATTAAATCAAAATGGAAGAAACGAATACTTTCAAAAAAGCATTGGTAAACTTTAATAAAATACAGGCAAGGAAGTTGATTGGACAAATGTTGAGTTTTATGTACAAATAATGCAATACAAATATTTAATGGAAATTGATAGCTATTATCAAACATACTGGATAATGAAACTGAATCACGTTTTAACATTGCACAAATTGATTTTTCAAAATAAAAAAAAAAAGCATTAAAAAGGTTGTTTCTGAAAGAGAGAGAGAAAAAGAGAAAGAAAGTGAGAGAGAAAGAGAAAGGTGTTAGTATTTTGCTCCCATGATCATGTCAGTTTATCTAAACGTTTTAGTGAAATAAAAGTCAAAATACATAAAATTTCAGCTTTTAAAATAAAAAAAAACAGAGTATTTATATCAAAGTTTGTCACCCTGCAATTAGCTGTCATTAAGAAGCATGTACAAACATCAGTGTCCACTGGTTATTAAAAACTAATGTGACCTGTCAAATGTATATTTAATGATAGAAAGTACAATGATAATGTAAATAAATGAGTAAATTATATTTATATTCCATTCAAGTTTTGCATAATTTTCATTTGTTCTTTCAAATTCAAAGAATTATTTGCATCTTGCTCCTTTTCAAAGTTAACATTTTATTTCTTTCCATTGCATTTTCATTTCATTTCAAAATATTTTCTAATGTTGAAAATTTACTTATCCATTATATATAATGCTGCTTTATCTTGTACTCCTTAGTAATCAACGTATAATAATACCTTGTGCAAGCATTATGAAATGTATATGTATGTATGTATATACATTTTTTGGTTATGAAACAATTAAAAAGTTTTGGAAACACTTTCCTCATAAACATATTTCTCTTATTTCTTGAAACAAATAGTCATTTAATGATAAAATGATATATTCACATCAATCTATCACCAAGTTTCATATTATTATCATTATTAATAATTTTAAGACTTTCATGTGTATTATCAAATATTTTTTACAAACTAGTTTAATTTTGGTCTCAATAAAATTACTACAAGCAAAAATTAAGATTTCAGCACATGAGCACAGAGCTAGCCACAACTTAACCAGGCCTACGTAGTGACATCATCATCAAGTCAGCCCCGTTATAATGACCACCATCAGCTTGGTGGGGAGAATGCCCAAAGTAACTATCAGGACTGGAAATGGGGCCATAAATAGAAATTGAATCTGCAGACATCAGAACCGTCTGACATCCAATCAATGCAGCAATCTAACAAACTGCTGCCTGTGCTTATATATATATCTATTGTAGCCAAGAAAGTAGATAAATTCAAAAGTTAATTAATGTTAAGTCACAACAACAGTTGCTTCAACAATAGTAATAAAAACAAAAGAGGATAAAAACATCCTAAAAACATTAAAAGGCAATTAGCCCACCAAAAAAAGAAATATTTACTGCGCTTTCAAAGGAGAAATAATATTGATAAATATTTAACACAAGACAACATGAAATTGCCTGCTTGACTTATGTGTGTATATAAACCTTTAATTATAATTGCTTAAGGTGTAAATAAAATCTATATCAATCAAAAGTTTACAATATATATATATATATATATATATATATATATATATATATATATATATATATATATATGATGAACATATAGAAAAATTATCACTCTTTAAAAGAATTAAAAAAAATAGAACAACATTTCTAAATTTACTGTCAGTTTAATCTGGCAAAGCACTTCAAATCTCCAAATGAGCAAGCACTCCTCAATATTTAAAGTCTCATAACACCTCCTGCAACATAACAAGTAACAAGCATGACTAACAGATATTTACTGAATCTAACAAACACCAATGAATACATCTGATCAACCCTTAAATCTCCTCATAACCCCCATCTAACATACAAACACAATTGGCAAATGTTATCTACACTATTCAAATTATTTTGCAAGAACCAATGTATCAGACCCATATATTAATCCATAAATAAAGTACATAGGTAATTCTACATATATACATATAAATACACAAGTACATAAATACATACACACACGTTTATGCTGCACAAATATTAGCAATCATTTTTCGGTGTTACTATGTACTATGTGTTACTACATTGCAACTAAAATAAGGGCAAAACAAAAAAAATCTCCTTGGAGAGTTAAATTTGTTAAGTTATATATTCTTAAAACAGTTGGTGATCACTGATCAGTATGAACCAATAGAAGATATGAAGCATTCACTTGAGTCAATATGCAAACAGGCGCATTCATCATTTAGTGTTATATGTTAAACAAACAGCTCTCATATCATTAAAACTACTCCAGAGCATAATAAAGTTGCAACATAGAATCAAGATATCAAGTGCACGAGGCAATATTGAAAAATATTTAGAAGATGGGTGGTGTTTGCGTTTGAAAGTGGTTATTGGGAATTAATAAACAATAATAAACTCCCAACTAAATTTTTTAGATTATGATTATACAGAAGAATATCGGCTGCCATAAAAGGATATGCATTGGGCTAATCATAAAATTTAAAAAATTATATAATTAATTATGATATCTCAATTAAATAAATAGTTTTGGACTTTATGATAAATATATTAATTTGAATTTTTAAATTATAGCCATAAAAATACTCATAAATTAAATAAATGAATCAATGAAAAATGATCTAACTGGTTTAAGTCATATTCTATTTATGATATACAAAACTAGGAGAATGCATGTGTGTGTGTGATGAATTCATCACCCAGTTTTTTAATTTAGGTGAGAACTTATCCAGAACTTCCTAACAAACTGATAGCTACTCATATGAGACTGAAAACCAAATAAACAAAATTCAAATGTGTTTAAGATTTTGAAGCAATTATACATCTTTATGGTCATATTTGAATTAATTAAATATGTTACAAAAACGTTTTAAAGCAGCTAACAAAACAGAAAAATTAAAGTGCTGGACTGTTGTAGAATGAGCATTAAAATAGTGAAGTGGTAGATAGGCACTGAAGAGATAAACAGCAGAACATAGCAATTACATGCTTAACATCAGCATTCAGCAACCATTATGTCTACTGAATAATAAATGATCAACTACAATAACACCAGGCAATATGCAGTTGGCCTGCAACAAATGACTGAATGAAGATGAAAAAGAGGGTGGTAAACATGCAACATAAACAGATGAAGTAAATGTTTACTTCAAATGATGCAATCTTGTTGAAAAAATTATTAATGAAGTTTCAACATGTTGAATCAAAAAAGGCTTTTGTTGATAAGATCTTGCAACAAAAGACATACATAGACAACATAGAAGAAATCAATGTTAATTTAAACAATTGAAAACCATTTAAAAAGCAGAACAATACATAACCAGTAAAATGAAGAGGATTTGATGATAATAACAACAAAACATAAAAAGGAGTATCAGCTGTTCTATTTGCTAGATGTAAGATAGATTGAATAATCATCCTTTCAGTGATAAACTAGAAAATATCAAGAAATATACTGCATTTTCAATATATTCATATCAAAATACCTACAAAAGATTCTGTGTATTGTTAACAAACATGATTCATTAACACATACAGAGATGAAATAACGTTCAGCCTCTCACATCAACATTCAAGTATATATGTTAAAAAAAGTGGAAGCCCATCTTTAAACTCACATGTGGAGCATAATTCCATAGGTAGTGAAGCTTCATTCCCCTGCAATGACATATAATTTGTTTTCAAACAAATAGTCCATTTCAATTTTAACGGTCTTCAATAAAATTTTCAATTTTCAAATTCAATAAGTTAAATAATTAACATTAAGTAATATGAATTTTTCTATTAATTAGAATTCTCTATCAAAAATATCTTGCAAACAAATTGAAATGCAAATAAAAATTTTAAATAAAAAACCAAATTTCATATTTCATAAAAATAGAAAAAAGTAGAAACTAATTTAGTTTATTTTTAAATAATAAGTCAATTTATACAAATACTTTACATTTGAATTAATAAATTAATACTCATAAAAATGAAAAACTCATCAATTAATTAATGCAAAATCATAAAAATAATAAATATACATTGACATTCAATTTCTCATTTGATACAAATTGAAAAAATGTATACATTTCTTATATGATATATAAAATTTTTTATCATCACATGATGACAAAAAATTTATTTAACGCTAAGAGACTGGGACAAGCTAAGAGCAAGATATAAACTCGAGTGTGACCCAAAAGATTGAGCAAAATAAAACAAAGAACTTGCAAAAATCTTGTTATAATGCCTATTAGCAAGTAACTTAATCCACCATAAAATAAATTTTTACACATTTAATGTTGTTAATTAAAGTAAATGTTTCTCATAGACATAGGAAGTCCAAGTTGAAGTTTTAACTTTTAATTTAACAATTCAAAAGCTTTTATGACAACAACTAGCATAGCTAGCCATGTTATATTTATTTTATTTTTTATAATTTAAAATTCTACATGTATAGACATCTTTTTATTTTGCATATTTGAAAAATGCTTTTAATATATATTTATAGCTTATATATATATATATATATAATGATCAGAATGATGATATCTCAACTCAGTGTAAGTAACCAGTTTAAGTTGAAACCTAAAGAAGATGAACTGGACGATAATGAAACGCTGCAATGTTGAAGAAGACGACGTGGACTGCAGTGCAAACGTTCAAAAGGACAGAATTTTCGACTTCAAAAAGAAAAACTGAAAAACTACTAAATTCCAAATTCTAAATTCAGGCAAGTTCTGAATCAGAATAAAATCAAGAATGACACATTCCTCTTCTAAATTTACAAACAAAATGGGAAACAAAAAATTAAAGTTAAAAAATAAACAATCAGGCAAAAATTCAGACGAAAAAAACGGCTAACCATTTTTTAAAAGATACGTTGATAACCGAGAAAAATTTAATGAGCAAACCCGCGTACGCAGCTTCAATATTAGCTCGATGTGCATATACTCGGACAAAGAACAAATCAACTAATTTTTTTCGTACTTCATTTACTTCATTATAAGTATATAAGTAAATGCTTCATTTATTCTGATTTAAAAAACATAAATTCAATTTACGCTCAGAATAATTTATAATAAAATACAATGTCAAAGTAACTAGGGTAATCAACAGCATACCTTACTTTCAAATTGAATTAATCAAATTTTGGTAACAAGAATACTTTAAATTAGATCATTTTATTAATTAAATTGTATGCCCAAAAGATAGACAAAAACTCAATATACTTCAGAGAAATCTCTCATTATGGAATTGAACTATACCCCAAGCTATATTGTTGAGAAGGAAGCATTCTGCTCTGGCCTCATTATATTAATTGAACCTAAACACCTCGGTTTACAATCGTCCTCTTGTTCGCACTTTTTCTTAACTTGTGTTAAACACTCTTTTGATAAATCTGCATTTGTTTTTCTGGCCCTTTTCTCTGGAACTCTCTAATTCCTTCTCTACTTCCTTCTCTTACTACTTCTCCATTACTTACGAAGTTAAGAGCGGATTTCAATACCCATGTGTTTTCAAAATTCACAGAGGAGCGCTGTTGGACATCGCGGAAATAGCGCTTTGATTGATTGATTGATTGATTGATTGATTGATTGATTGATTGATTGACTAATTGAGTGATATAATAACCCCAATCAATTCTTATCTGCTACTTGATGATTTCCTGCATAAAGCATGAATGTGTGACGTCAGTGTTACTTTTTTCATCTGAGTAATAGAAAAATCATAACATGGCAAGTTCCAGTCTAGAATTCCACATCTGTTTAGGAAGAAATTAAAAAATAGTCTGTTAGACTCTTCCTAGGTTCAGAGAAATCAACGACACGCACAAAAATCGTATATACATGCTAAATGACGCATCACACACGAAGCATGTGATTGACGGGGGGATCTTTTTGTCATATTTTTGTCGAACCCGGCCCCCGCACGTGCAACCTTAACCACTAAGCCATCACGCAACCAAAATAAAAAATAACGCAACAAGAAATGAAGCTATTGTAGAGCAAGTCAATTGTTGGAAGTAATATACATAGAATAATCATGGAGTAATTATGAAATAACATATGGGAAAAAATGAAAACATGAAGGCGAGATTACTCAACAAACGATAAGCTTATTGTTAAAATGAATAAATCTGTGTCTAACGGGTCTAAAATTGAGACCTTATACTGCCTGGTAGACAAAATTGATGATAAGTTGTAATGTTGAACTACAGTAAAAAAAGCAGTCATGTATACGTCGAAGGAGGTGTTTGGCGACAATGTATATATGATATATGATAAAATAGATATGCAAGAATGCTGTAGGCTACTTGGCGATTCAATTGATGGAGATTACTAATAGTAAGCAATGGTTACAAAACATCATCCATTGAAAGCACCATTCAACAAAGACTAGAGCAGGATGATAACATTATACTCAAAAACAACAATGACAACGACATAATCCTATGTTACAGGAATCATGTCAACGACACATAAAATAGACGAAATCATCTTCAAACAAATCATAAAAAGAAACGTTACACCAATCAACCAAAACTCAGGATATACTACAACTGTAAGATACCACATGGTTCTAAAAAAAACTCTTAAAGACGATTCTACATTGAAGCATAATCGTATAATATACGAAATCAAATGACGACTGTGCGTGTCAACGAGATTCGTATATTGGTGTTACGAGACGACAACTTTAACTATCGAGACGTCTCACAAAGCATACACAAAAATCTCACTTACAGTCAACACAGCAACTCCAATAACTCGCCAAATTTTTGACAATAACACAAAAAATTCATCAAAACACCAACACAATAAACATAAAAATTTCAGAAGCTGTCCTAACTAATTAGTACACACCAATAACCACAAAGGAACATTGCGTAAATAGCAAACTAATTTAATTGAATGGTTGATTGATTGATTGATCATTACCAATTTGACGCCTTAAGACTTACCCCAATAACAATGAGGAACAAGAAAGTGACGACAACAAAGAAGATGAAGAAAATGACACCAATTAATTTACTACATTTCCTTTGTCAAAGAAGCTATATAAACCAAAGCTGCACTGAAAATAATTTGTGAAAAACTCGAAATAAACCTATCTGTAGGATAAATTTAGATAATAATTCTATTTTTAATAAATTGAACACTTTCCATAAAATTCTTGTAAGGAAAATTGAAAAGACGAACTTTAAATTGATTATTGCCAACAATTCTGTAGAACTTGGCCATGTCTCCGTGAGTAGTCTATCGGTTCTGTGTGTATGGGGTTCGGTTTGTTTAAGGAAAGTAATGTTTTTTTTGTTTTGTTTGTGTTTGTTTTGATGTGTCTGTTTGTTTTCTTGGGAGCATTTATATCCTGTTGTAGTCGATTGATCCCTTCCGTGTTGTATAGTTGGTTGGTTCTTCCTTAGATTCGTATTTGAAAGTCAAAATGGTCAAAACGATGTAATCTTTCACTTAATCTCAATAAATCATTTGAACTCATCATTCACAATAGCCGTAAAAAAATAACATTACCTCCTGAACACCCATCAATCACTCGCACAAATCAACTAAAAATATTAGGCATCACATTCACCTCCACACTCAATATAGCACCTCATATCAATTACATCATCACAAAAGGCTTTCAAACGCACTCAAAACACTCCGTTCACATGGTCTCAGAGGCGTCAAATTATTCGACATCACCGAATCACTCATCATCTCACGCATCAAATATGCAGCTCCCTCCTGGTCTGGTTTTGCCACGCAACAACAACTTCAGCAGCTACAATCTCTCATCAAAAAATTAATTCGCTTCAACTACCTACCTGCATCATATCCTACCGTCACTCAGATATTCAACACACTCGATTCAAGGCTGTTCAAGAAAATAGAAAATAACAACAACCACGTCATCCATCCTCTACTACCACCAATCAAAACTACAACACACAACCTTCGTCAGCGCAAACATAAATATCAAGTCGTCGCCCAATCTACATACCAGGAAAAGACCTTCATCACAAGACACCTCAAACATATTAGCACTTAAGAAAACTTCATCATTACTGAACTAGTTTTTACTTATTGATCACCTCACTTTTATCGATCACCTCACTAACTCATTAAGTCATCATTTAGTCTATTAATAAGTCATCAAATATATTAATACTCATTAAAACTTTTTCACTCACAGGCCTAGCCTTTATTTATCGATCACCTCACTAAGTCATCATCTAGTCTATCAATTTGCCGTTACTTCATTTTTTATTCCATCGTCAATTACTTTTTCTTATTTGTCTTATTATTATTATTTATTTTATTCTAACATATTTTATTCTTCATGTTTAATCATTTCTCTTCCTCACTTTTTGTATTATTTTCTCACTTATTTGTTTAATTTTGTTTCACTGCCTTGCATGTTGTTACAGTTTCTGCGTCAGTCAGATCCTGATTTTTAAAGAATAATAAAAAAAAGGTCTTGTTATTATATCCATTACACACACACACACACACACACACACACACACACACACACACACACACACACACACACACACACACACACACACACACATATACATGTATTTATTATTTAATGTGATCGAAGGCTATTGTAAAGCGTATGGTACTTTAAAACACATCTGCATTTGCCTAATTCTTCTTTGTATTTATTTTCTTCAAGTTAGCGATAATATAAGGTTATGCAGGTGTAGTTAAGCAAAATACCGGGCGTTAGTTTTTAGAGTGGGTTGAAGGTGGTAACTATAGATAGACTACAGAGTCTGTTCTCGGTTTTAATTTAATTTAATTTATATATTTCAATTATTAGATTTATATGGATAGACATAGCGACAAAGAATTTGTACCTAGTAGTAATATTAATAATGAAAATGTAAAAAATTTTTCAAGTGACATGACAAACCGTAGGCTTTCAACCAGGCCTATTAAACGTAAAAAGTTCGATGACGAATTGGTTGAAAGTAGCTTGAACAGCGAACGAGTGAAAGGGAAATTAGAATCTAAAAGTTCTGGCTGTTCTTTAGTCAATTCTAAATTATCACTATCCAAACAAAGTCTCGTTGATACAAACTCAAAACCTTCATTTTCATTTGAAAGAGATCAGTCGGTATCAGCAGCTGCAGTAGTAGTACCTCAGAAAAGTGTTACAGACAGTTCTGCAAAAGTTTGTTGTCCAGTTGTTTTAATTAATTAATAGTTAATTTAACTTAACATTTTGGCAAAACCATAGCAATGCTTATTTTAATTTATTTTATTCTTATTAAAAAACAAGTGTTTTTTTCTTTATTTTTTTATTATAAATAAAAATATTAAATAATATTTCAATTTTAACTTTTTAGTCTATCTGCTGTCATTTAACTTAATTTTTTTATGAAATTAATTAACAGAAAAAATTATATTTTAGTGCATCTCTTGTCTAAGGTAAGAAATAAAAAAATATATTATTACTAGCATGCAGAGCTGTTTTGCGAATATCTAATAAACTTTAAAAAACTTGCAGGAGCTTAAAACACCTAGCTGCAAAAAGGTTAAGAAAACAAATGTAAGTCATTTCTTTCATATCTTCTATTTGAAATAAAAATACATTTCTAATAATGTCTTTTACATTGTTGCCTTTGAATATGAAAGGGCAAACATGGATTGTCCTGGGATCCAGAAGATGATTTACTGCTTATTTTATCAGTGCACCAGGTTAATAATGTTTGCTGTAGATTAATTTTTTTCAATGTCATTATATACAATACAGTGCAATGCAATGAAATCTTTTTATTTGCTCTTCAAAATTAATAAAGAAAACAAATTAATAATGAAAAGGAACAATGTTAAACCATTTGCAGACATGTGATCTGAACACTGTCTACATAGGGGTGAAATTTAGTAGATATTTCACTTTAAATGAAATTAAAGAGAGGTGGTATAGTTTACTGTACAATTCATCAATTTCAAGGTTCTTTTTAAATAATATTTCAACAACCCTTAAATATTATTTTTTTAATACAATACATATATTTCTTCAGATCTTCACTTCAGGCAATTAAAGAACTTCACCCAAATCATGTTACTAAAATACAGAGAAGCATTCTATTTACAAAGTCGGAAGAAAAACTATTATGTACTATACCAAGTGTAAGCAAAATTGATTAGTTATGATGTGTATTAACAAGTTATTATTTTGTAAAGCTTATTATACTAAACAAATGTGTTGTTTGCTCATTCAAAGGATCCCAACCCAAGTATTGGATCATTTGAAAAACTTTTGCAAAGTAATCAAGACGTTTTCTTTTGTGGCAGGACCGCAAAGTGTCTTTACAACCATTGGCTATTAATGAAAGAATATGATTTGTTACCTGTTAATGAAGGTAAACTTTGCTTGGCTACATTGAATTCTGTCCATGGTTCATGTTAAATGACTATTATTTGTACAAATTATATCAACCATTTAATTAATTCATCAACCAAGTATACCACTTGAATGTTTGTATAACTTTGGTCGACTAGAATAACCTTGACAAATGTTACAATTTTTCAGCATATATGCATAGCAAGCCAATGAATTATCATGAGATGTTGGAATCTGTAAAAAGTAGCCAACCGAAGTAATTACTTTTTTTTACAGTTCTTCGTATAAAATTTGAATAATCTATTAAGTTTATTTATTTCTGCATAGAAACCCAAAAAATCATGAACTCGTTAAAGGTATTTTGTTATTGCATAATCAGCCATTGTCTTTATTTATGATTATTTATTTTATTCATCAAAATTTGTAATGCTTGAATATTTTTACTGTTAAGTAATTTATTACATACCGTCAGAACTTCTTTTTTGGGATAATGAGAACAGAAAAGAAATTTCAGCACTAAAATATGATGTTTTACAGATAGAAAACTTTCTTTCTAAACACAATAAAAGTTTGTTTTTTGAAAGTGTTTCAAGATTATTTCAAGGATTACTTCGAGTTCGTTTCTGCAAACTTACATTTAATGAGAATATAATAAAAAAGACGTTTAACTTTTGTGCCAACTTTTAAAAGTAATGCATATGAAATTTAAAGATATATCTTGTTTGGAGTTCAGGTCAGATGTCAGAGCTATAATTAAAGGTAGAGTCATTCAGTTTGAGATGCTTTCAGATAAGGTTAAAATTACTCTTTCCCATAAAATAAATTTATTTTAATCCATCAAAAATTTTAATTAAAACAGATATTGGTTGGAAGAAACAGCAAACTGCAAAGTGTTGATGTTGACCTGTCACTGGAAGGTCCTGCTCACAAAATATCTAGAAGACATTTCTTAATTAAAACTATACCAGCCAGTAGTGGCGAGGACAAAAAAAATGCACAAGGTGTTGGACTTAAGTTTAAATTAACGAATCTTTCCAAGAAACCTGTCTATGTTGATAAGCAAATAATCATCCAAAATTCTTCCACTTATTTACGAAACGGGTCTGACATTGAGGTTAATTTTAATTACTTTTTCACGTTATTCAATCCATCAGTTTGTTTTAGGAATTTATATTAATAAACCTTGTTGCATGTATTATCTTACAAAATTAAAGGCTCTCAAATTAAAATTCTTTAAATTGAATCTTTCTAATTGACTACTGAACATGCATTTTCACAGGTATCGTGTTTGACACTTACTTTCTACATGAACACTAATTTTTCTTCAATGTTGTTATAATTTTTGTCATGTTGGTAGTTTTTTAAACGTCGAGGCGTTTTAATAATCTTTAATTGACGTCTTCGCTGAGTACGTATGTAAAATGATTTATATTTCAATAAAAAATAAATTTTGAATATTAAAAATTGTGTTAAATTCTATCATAGAATGCCTGTTAATAATTCAATATAGGTAGATAATAGTTGCTTAGATAAAAAAAATAATTGTGCATCCAGATTTTACGTTTCTGTGCCTAATTGTCGATTGTTCAATTCAGTTTAACATTCATCAGATTTATGGCTAGTTACGTAGGCACATATACGCGGGCAGCTTACGAAGCCTCAGGCCGCACCAATAGGTTTTGAATGTTGTTGCAAGTAAAACCACAATAGAGCTAGCGATAATGACAACGGGTTTTCATTTGCCATGGCCATTGTCAGTCCATCGACGTGTTGAGATTTGTCATTATTTTGTGTACTTTTGAGCACCGGTACTTCAATAACATCCATGATATCTTCAGAGGGTCGGGGAGTTGATTTAGAGGGTGATAGTTTGGTATGGTTGTCAACGCTTGTTCTGACCAACATGTCATCTGTTACCTTAACGTACAAAAGGGTCAGCAGTGCACCGGATAATCCAATGTTGCTCCTTTATATTTCAAAATTTGCGGCAAAGTGTTATTTTTTCAATATTAAACAAAATTCATATTATTGTTGATTTATAAAATGAAATCTGCTGACTATAACCTGCAATGCAAAATTTTTTGGAAGTTCTTACTGCACACTTTGTAGCCTAATGTCCTAAAAACATTATCAGAAGCAGCAGTGCATGGCTGTTCAGGGGAAGAATAGAAGACTGAACAAAGTTGGGTGAGGCAGGCTGGTGCAATCTTCATATTCTTTCCTGTAACTCCGTTACTCGTGACCTCATTAAGATAGACATTTGCATACACAGCTACAATTTGAAATTTTTATACATGAATAAATTTCAACGTGAAAATAAAACAAACTTGCCGATCAAAGTAAATTATTACACAAACCAGGGCTGAATTTTCTAACAAACACGAAAACGTTTCTTGATATATTGTGCACCAACGTAGCACAACTGTCAAATTCAAATTAAAGCATTTCAATACGAATAAACAATATGGTGAATAGAAAAAAACAAAAGGCACTTCGACTCTGGAAATATACCATCAAATGATATTTCTAAACAGATGAACTGCACAAGGAACTAAATTAGAACAGCCTAAGGTCTACAGTGATTGCAGAATAGATGTTTAAAATTTTAAATGGACATGCACCCGAATAATTTTTGTAAAAACAGTATCTTCTGAGCGTTTGGGATTGAGTCTGTGATCTGGTGACTTTTCCAGACTTGTTTGGTGACTGATAAAAAAATTTTCAAGTGGCTGATCCTAATTCTTTGCTCACCTGGAATATCGCTTTTTCAGTTTTGACAACAGTTGAAAGTTCATCTTTTTGGCTAACATTTTGATCATGTACATAACATTTTATTCAAAATTTAATAATAGAGCGCGTGTACTGTTTTACTTTTGGGATGTTATTGAAGGCTTTTTATAAATGCTCATTTAATAATAATAATAAACATCTTGCAAATATAAAAATACTAATAGCATCTAACAAAACATACGTTGAGTTAATGTGAAAGAAGTCCCATGCCTTCTTCTTTTTATTCTGTAAATGATTTAAGGGTAGTTATAACAAACACAGAAACGGAAGCAAGATGACATAAAACGCTATACCTGTTTGTTTATACATAAATACATACATACCTACCTTCATACATAAATACATACATATATACATACATCGATGCCTTTGAACACCGCGTATTTGAAAACCAGCTCTTTAAACTTCCCTAAAGTTTAAAGAGATTGTGGGAGCCGTTCAAAGTACAGGACATTGGGTGGGCTGGTTTTCAAATACGTGGTGGTCAAAGGCATCGACTAAATTGAGGGGACAGATGATTGTAAACGAAAGAAGGAAAGAATATGACATGGAACGAGTGTTGACAGCCGTATAACAAAATTAACAAGGCAGATGAACAACGTAGGAGAGTGTGCTACAGAGAAGTTTAACGTGGAATGATATGTGGAACATGGCTCCATTAAGACTGGCGTTTATTATAAAAGCCATGTATGATCAGTTACCATCAGGAGCGAATCTTGCTAGATGAAAGGTGGCCCACGTAATGGCTTCTTGCAAGAACGCACTCAGTCATGGACGTTATACGTGGTGGCACAACAAAGTATTGGAAGCACTAGTGGAACTCGTTTTCAATGTTTGTGACGAGGTAAATTCAAGGCCATCGGGTAAACTAAGAAAAATCCATTTCCTAAGAAAGGGTGAATTGGATCAAACCACGAGAAATGAAGTATGCAACGGAAGAAGTATTTTTGATAATGGCAGAGATTGGAAGGTCATGGCAGATATGGATGGCATGAAAAACTACCCATCGTTCATAAAGGATACAGGAGCGAAACCCGACGTGGTGGTGCAGTCGGTGCCGGCAGAAATTGTTGTTCTGGTCGAACTGACTGTACCATATGAGGCTAATATAGCAGCAAGTCACGCTATAAAAACAGCCAAGTATGAAGAACTTGTTAGTGAGATAAAACAACGTGGGCTGAGGCTGGTGCAAGAGGTGTTGTTGATGTTGTTAGTTGTTCAGTGTACAGTTTTTTAAAGGATGTGGGTTTGGCGTGTAAAAGACGATCGAATTGTCTGAAAAACCTTGGACTCACAGCCGAACAAGCGTCTTAACGGATATGGTTATGTAGGAAGAAAAAGGAATGCGAGTTTAAATAGTTAACAGACGAGCTTGTTTGCGCGTAAAGCTTCCGATTATTCATCAATCCCAGATTCGGCTCAACGTGTTACTTGGCTCGTCGATATAACTCACATTGTAATATGCCGATATATGAACTTTAAGGAGGTGATTTCAAAGCGAGACAAATTGTTTGCTCAGCGAAAGACATCCAATTGATCATTGGATGTGGCCTGTTTCTCGAATGTCAGGAAGTTGAAGGGCCGAAACACTCGTTGACGGAAACGAGACAAATTGTTTGCTCAGCGAGAGACATCCAATTGATCATTGGATGTGGCCTCGCTGAACGCTCGTTATGTTCGAGTTTCTACATACATACGTACGTACATACATACATACATACACACACATACATACAGGGAGAGAGAGGGAGAGAGTAATAACTATCATACAGGTAGCATACAGGTACCTGTGTGTAATGAAGTCTGTATAGTTGCAGTTCATCACTCTTGTTTGTGCTTGTTACAGTTATATTTTTAATCAACCCATCATAACAATCTTCACCATTTCTAAGCTTTTTAACAATGCTGCTATCATCATTTGGACTTGGAGATCTTTTATTTGCCGAAGTTTTATGGTTATTACCATTGCTGTTTGATTCTGTCTTGCTATCATTAAGCATGCTGTTTCTTTTTTGAATTAGTTCTTGCGAGGATCCGAAGTGATACTTCAGAGATGGAAACAAGGCAAAAGCAGTTGATGGCAGAGCTTTAGTATAGCAAAACCACACAATGGCAAACGTCCAGCCAACAGGTCTAGGTAATTGATCATCAAATACAGATTTTAACACATCTTCGACTTTGACTTCAACAACTTGTATTAACTCGCCCTCCTCTTCATTTCCTCCTCCATACCCATCTACTTTCATGTCATCTGTAACTTTAATGTAAAACATACTTTGCAGTGTACCACTAAAATGGTTGATATTTCTGGGAGTTAAAGTCATAACAACATTTCAATTAGAAGTTAGTAAATGAAACATGAAATTAACAGATTCAGTGGCAACCTTGTTGATGAAATTGGTTCAAGGTCTTTAAAATTTATTCTGTATCCACATTCCTCCAAAACTTCTAATGCAGCAGTTTCCTCTACTGATTTATCTTTCTTATCAATAATTCCAGCACATAATTCCACAGTGAAACCTCTCTGCAGTGTATCATGTTCAATATTTACGCATGTTTCTCCATTGACAGAGAGCAGTTTCATGCCAACATCGTGCATCAAAACGGCTGAAAATTTAATCTAAATTGAATAAACTTGGGGGTACATTTATATTAGTAACAGTTTGTTAACCTGGTCTAAATTGTCTGACAAACACAAACACGTTCCTAGTGATATTGTGCAATAGAATACCACAACTGTTATGGGAATGTGTCACATCACGTTTACTTTCAACTTCACACTTTCAAATTTAAAAAATAATAAAAAATAATTTTGTTAAACAAAATTAGCTAAAATTTAGAATAAGGCATTAAGACCGACTGCATATAATATATGTAATGCATATATATATGAACCAAAATTCTATAAAAAAATGTTAAAATATTCACTGACAAACAATAATGTAAAGTTATTTGCATAGGTAGATATCTATATTATTAATGATATGTTTAAAACTGTACAAATTTTTAATACATGAATTAAAAATACCATAAATTGTGTGCACATAATATTTTGGTGCAGTTTTCATTTCGTTTCAGTTTTATTATTATCTTTCTATATTGACAATGTCATGCATGTGGCATATAATAGAGAAGATAGAGATATATTCAGACAATTACATGATTCATGATTTTTAATTATAATGTAGTATCACCACTACTTAAAAAAGAAAATACTGATATATAAATCAATATGTAAAATGTCTGTAGTTTTGCTTATAAATTTTATTCATTATTTATTTTTATAAAAAAAATAAATAAATAAATTATAACACATCATTATTTATGATTTTATTTATATATCATATATTTATTTTTTATGCTAATCTAATCAGCCAATTAATCAATCTGATCATAACATCACAAGTTATAATATAACTTATGACATCATGCATGTATTTGTATTGTATACGACTGAGCTACTCCCTGGTGATCTTATTATTCTTTAACCTGTGGGACTCATAAATTCACCTTTCACTGTACGTGATTATATTGTTATTCAATATTTATAATATTGTACTCTCCATTTTTTTAAATTAAAAATATAGTATAATATTTTATTAAATTGATTACTTTTTTAATAAAAATTTAATTTAAATTTTTAAAATCAACACCTGAGTAAATTTCACTTGGACAAGTCTTATCCAAGAACTTTCTTTTATAGATTCCAATTTTAAATCACAAATCGACTCCATTATTATAAAAGGAAATGAAACATTTCATTAATATCTAAAAGTTGATTTCTACAAAATTTTAAATAATCATGTCCTAAAATAAAAAAAATTTCTATATCGTGTTTATTTAGTCTCCAAGCCGTCGAATTGAAAATAATTTTTAAAAGTTAATTTAGATTTTGTAAATTTTAACAGCGATTTAATGATAGAAATTGAACTATAACATATACACATTTTGAATAAATACAATTTGAAACAACTTCGCTTTGTTGAGAGTAATTATAAAAAAAGTTACTGAATGCCAAACGGGCAAAAATTACATACATGGTCAGTGCATTTGAAATTATTTAAATGGGGTATTTACGATCACGCTCAATCTTCGTTCTTTTTGAACTTGAATAATATATATAGAATAATGTAATAATTTATATATGGTATGAATATAATTCAAACAATATATCAATAAATATTTGCGTCAACTTATTGTAAATAAATCATTATCATTTTACAATAGCCAAATAACAAATGAATTTAGAAAAATATAATTTAAAAAGCAGGAGTAAAAAGCATTTCCACGAATACGCATATGCACATATTAATCTGATTGAATTCATGCGTGCGTTAATTAAACAGGTTTGTGATGTTATATATATATATATATATACATATATATATACATATATACAATACATATATGCAATATTGTAGTTCGTTTAGATAACGAACTACAAACATATTAACGCCAAACATTCGGTAGAATTTATAGAATATTGTAAAAAATGTCTAAAAAATAATAAAGCGACCTACACACACAATTTAAATTTAATCCTGTAATTAAAATTAAAATGTAATAAACTTTTATCGGCAGCGTTAAGCTACACTGCAGTGAGATAATATACTCGATCTTTTTTTCGATCTAAAAGATATCGTACATTAGGAAGCAATAATCGTAAATAAAATCAAATAAGCTATTTGTGTCTAGGAGAAAGAAACAACGAAGGGGCTAGTTTATTTTTCATGGATGGTTTACTGACTAATTTGGCATCCCTGTGTAAGGAGTTGTTTGTAAACACTGGTTCATTAATCTTGTGTCCAGTTCCAGTAGTGTCCTAGTTTAACATTTTTTAAACATGCATAATTTAGTCATTAACATTCATTTAACGCCTTTTAATGTTTAGTCTATCTCAAAAGGACAGACGCTAGCAAAGTTCATCCACGACCCGAACATAACTTGAAATTCGTTCCAAGATAAGTGCTGAGCAAAAAACTTGCATTTGAATTTGCATGCATGATTGCAAAACAAAAGCCACCTATGATTATTTATTTTGGCAATCAATTACATTTTCATTACGAAATTTAGAAAAGGTTGACACACAAAAATAACACATCACCTTGGTATCAGAAACATTGTAAGTTTCCAGTCTCTGAAGTGCTAACAAGCGTGCATTTTTGTAGAACTATATTATTTGTTTACAAATGCTTTGTATTATGAAACGTTAAAAATAAGCATTGCGAGATAAAATTTCTTACAATACTTAGATGCTTCCAATCCAACAATTCACTCAAACGTTCTGTTCTATTACGCTGTATAATGCGTTGCCTTCTTGTCTG
This sequence comes from Helobdella robusta, assembly GCF_000326865.2. Taxonomy (NCBI): domain Eukaryota; kingdom Metazoa; phylum Annelida; class Clitellata; order Rhynchobdellida; family Glossiphoniidae; genus Helobdella; species Helobdella robusta. The sequence continues at coordinate 4,920,270 of NW_008704083.1, forward strand.
CTGGCAGAAATCCATCATATACTAAATAATAAATGAAATAATTCGTTACCATCTATTAATGAATTCAAGAATCGTTTTTGTATCATAAAAAGTTGATGTTGCAAACGTGACAGGACTAAACATTTTGAATCAATGAAAAAGAGACGTAATCAGATATTATGACGGAATCAAAAAGAATTCATTATCAAATAAACGTCTTTCTAGCATTATTTTGTATTACAGCAAATTCTACAATAGAAGCAGCGAACCAAATACGACACCTGTAATAAAAGCACGGTATAAGCACGGAGAGAAATTGTAAACGGTAAACACAAATTTTAACTAGATGGTGACATTAACAATAACCATACTCCAGTTAGTTGCTCAATAGACTCTTCAACGCTTTTGTACCTTCTGTCAACAATGTAGACACCGTAAGCTGCGGGGTCTGTAGTATGCTGCTGTATGAAACACCCAAACCCAGACAAATTGGTTGTTATGCTAGGAACTCCCATTATTGTGCATTCAGCTGGATAACAATAACAAATTTATCCAAAAGTTAAATCGATTCATTCACATTCAGTGATGAAATAATAGCATTTAAGAATAAAGAAGAGGAGGTAAAGAGCCAAGCAAAAACCAACCAAAGTCATTCACAAACAAAAAAGAAAAACTAATAAACGTAGTCAAAAAATGGGTTTCCTATAAAATAGTACAAATTTTATTTGCAATAGAAAACATAAACATGGTAAACATAAGAAAGTTGCAAAAATCTAGATGCTCAAGAAATTTGTAAAGTATGTTAAAACAAAGGAGCTGTTATGAAAAGATAGTTTGTCTTAGGTGAAAGAAATAAAACGACGCGGAAATATAAAGATTTGAGAAGTAAGCTGAGAAGATAGACGGTCTTCTTGTTGATGGAGGTAAGAGAAGAGAGAACGCAGCGGAAATACAGGACGAACCTACTCAAACTAAAATCATTTTGAATACATTAGCTTATATGCATATAAAGCGAAAAAGGTGCATCCTTCATCATCACGGTAATAAAAATTCTAACTAAGATTGACAGGCTCAACAATGAGCACTTTTTTATTTTTGTATTCTATCACAAATTAATTACAAGGAACTATTGATAATTCTAGTTTTCTTAAAAAATTTAAATGATGGCGATGATAAAATCATTTATAAGACACCTGGAGTATATCCCCATGGTTCATAATAAGAGGGAAAAACTCCGAGATGACATCCAGATGCAAAATCTTCATAGTCCAATCCAAACAATGGATTATTTGAATGAAGAAACTCTGGATGGAATATTACCTGGAAGACAATGGAACATAAAATAATGTTGATTATAATAGAACAGCAATAATAAAATAGAATTATTCAAAATGAAATTGTTCTTGCTAGGCTAACATTCATAACGTAATATTATGATATATTTTCATTCATACAATGTGAATCCTACACTTTGGGAAGAATTACCAACACATCACGCATACATTTAATTTGTCTATTCATGAATTTATTTTACAATCTACTAATTAATACTAATTTTTAACTCAAGGACAATTGTCAACAGTTTGTTCAACTTCTGCATTTAAAATTAAATTTTCATATATTTGCAAATGTGCTAATTCCTAGGATACAGTTCGGTTAGATTTTTTTGGTTGTTATGCACTGAGCGGCTTCACTATATTGCTATTTTTTTATTGAACTCACTAACATGGCATGAAACTTCAAAATGATTAATGTATTAAAAATAAATGTGAAAAGGTTAGACGCACTTTAACTCTATCTGACGTGTCATTGAAGAGCCTACAGCTTCTTAAAGCACATAGAATCGGGTCACTAACATCATTTGTGACGTTATGCGTACATATCGGTGGAAGGGTTTTTCTCTTATCAAAAATTAAATATCAAATAAACAAATTTGTCATTCATAAAAAAGCATCTTTAAGCTTTCATCTTTAAACGGTCAAATGGCCACAATTGTCGATAATAATTAAAATATTCATACGAATAATAATAATAATAATATAAAAAACACCTCATACACAATCAAACTATGATTATCTTTTGATATCTCACTGAATTATCACAAGGATGAATCAACAAATTTTTCAATACCTGAGCTGACATAATGCATCTTTTCAGTTGAACAATATCTTTTTCTGTCAGCAATGTGTCAATATCGGGAACATGACCTCTGAATAAATTAGAACAATGAGCTTCAGTTCGTACCTTACATTGCAACAACCAACGACTTCATCTTTTCAATTAATCAAATGTAGAACAGTCAAATTGTAAACCACAAAAATAATGCTCAACTGGAGAAAATTACGTGATTAAAAAAAGCATGCATTTGTGACCATATATAATAAAATAAAAATAAATAAATAAATATATAATAAAATTACGTGATTAAAAAAAGCATGCATTTGTGACCATATATAATAATATATTGTAATATTGTAATCTCTACAAATAAGCTCATGGATGATAAAAAAAAACTACGGACTGGAAAACAGATGACAGGGTTACGAGAAAACAAGAGATTTTTTAGTTATTTTCACCTTTTATTCGCATTATCCTATACTATCATTTTAATCTTTTTGTGCAATTTTTATGCTTAGCATGCTGTAACAGTCAATTTCATTTTTGTTGAGAATAAAAAAGTTTTTTCTCTTTCACCATTTAAAACAAAATATTTGCACGGAAAAGAAAACAAAAAAATTACGCCAATAATCAATATTTCGGAGGGCTCATAGTAATTAATATAAAATAGGATGCCTAAGACAGGAATCTAAAATTCTTTTGCCAATATCTTTTTGCATCTGGTTGACCACTTCTTTCAACTGCATGGACACTGCCTGGCCCCTCAACGATTCAACATTGAAGTTGTTGCATTCCGTCGGGAATATTAGAAAAGCAACAACAGTCATATCAGAATTTGATATCTGAATGTTTAAATGAAAATTGTTATGATCCAGACAGACACTATAAAAATATAATGAACAAATATCAGCATTAACAAATATTTAAAAATTAATTGAAATTATTTTTTAAACGAATATTTTTATGAAAAACTCCAAGACGGACCTTTAATCTATGATTAAGTCTGGCAAGAGATTCAATAAACATATCAACACCTTTGTTGGAAAACTCATTTCTTCCTGCACTAAAGAAATACAACGTCTTCTCCAAGTCAAAATTGAAATGTCTGTACACGTAAGTAAAATGTTGGATAATAAATAAATTCATACAATAAAGAAAAATAATAAGATGAACATTTTAGTCAGTTGGTGTAATTAAAAAAAATACTATAAAATATAAACTAATAAAACAAATTAAATGTCAATAAAAAGATTGCAAACCCATAAAAGTGCCCTCTGACAAAATTATGAAGCTTCTGTTTTGCATTAGAATGTCGGTTTTGAATCTCATGAACAAAATCTGATTTCACATTCAGACCATTTGGAAGTACCAAATCTAAAATAAATTTTATGCGAAATGTAGTCGAAAGTAATGGTAAGACTTTCAAAGAGTAAAACCACATCAATGTTAATAAGAAAGACCTGGTTTTTTGGCCAAAAGATGTTCAACTTCGAAACTCAGAATGTCTGAAATTGTGGTAAAAACATGAGCAACATGAGCACTGGCTCTTTCTATGCAGTACCTTTGATAAATGTTTCTATCCCCAGCTTCTTTGTTCAAGCTGAACTGTTTTTATTAAATTTTAATCTTTTAGAATGTTGGGCTAAATATCTGGTTAAGTGATTTGTATTAGCAGAAAAATGTCCAGAAAGAGCAGAAGAGCTAGGATTCAGTACTGTGACAATTTGGTTATATGCAAAGATAGGTAGATTAGGAATGAGTAAAGAGATACAAAATTTTAAAATAAAAAATCTAGAGTTGGGCAATTCAGAGTTGACCAAAAAATAACTATTTATATGGATTTGAAAACTGAATATAACCGACAAAACATGCACAAAAAACTAATAGTGGCTAATTTAATTTAGGACTTCGTGCTTTCCTAAATCAAAAATATAAAACCTTAGAAAAATAATAATTGCAGTATGCTTAATAAGACAATAATTTCCAATGTAATTTTCAAGACTGAAACAATTCAAATAATATTAAACCATATAGCCCACCTTGGATATATTGTTATAAAAATCAACTCTACTAGCACACAAATGTCTCCCAAGCACAGTGGCATGTGTACTGAAAATAGTAGCAACTTTTAATTTGCGAGCCCTGCTCACAATAAGTCCAACTCCTGCCATCCATTCATGAAATTGAGCAACTACTGAATGATCTTCTGGTAGATCTTTGCAAAACTTATTATGAAATAGCTAGTTTATACTGATAATTAAATAATAATTATTAGAATACAGTTAATTTCACTTTTTCAAGCAGCAATGCTGTCATAAATCCAAATACAACTGCATCAGCTGCTCCTGTGTCATTCCAAGGTATTCCAATATTTGCTTCATCCCATATTTCTTTTTTAAATTCTTCCAATTCCTTCATTGCTGTAGATATGTCCATTAAGATGACCTTTGGATAACCCTCTATCAGCCATCTACCATATACAACCTCAAGAAATTTAAAAATTAATTTTGATTAATTTTGTTTAAAAAATTCTCCTGAAAAACAATGTTTCTTTATAAATTTTGTAACGTATAGTATATGATGTGCTGAATTATTATTGAATAACATGAGAGATGAAAAAACGTACAATTACAAACATTTTTCAAAATAACGTTTTAAAAAATTTTACGTTTTAGATTTTAATTTTATACAAAATTCATAATTGTAATTTTGATTAGGAACAATTTTATAATTTTGTAACAACCCTGTATCCAGAATTTCTCAGACAATGAAGAGCATATTGAATATTTGATTTTTGTTCCGCTTCAATAACTTCTATTTCTGACCAGGTTTGTGATTCAATGAGAGGTCCAATTAGACAATAATTATCTCCCAACTCTTCAGTTGAAATAGCGGCCTTTGATTTGATAACTGTATGAATTCCTCCAACTAAAATTGAAATTACGATTGTATTGAAGTTTTTATCTTTTAATAAATAATCCATATTAAATTAAATAAATTAAAATTTGATAAAAAAACAACTAATTTATTAATTAATATTAGAAATAGAACAATTACTTTGCCTTGCTACTTCCCAAGATATTTCAAAAACCCAAACGTTACTTCCTAATAATGATTTTGTATTATTTTTCGCATTAACTTTTGCGTCGCCAGCTGCGACTCCAGCAGACGCAGACGCCATTCTTCAAAACGCTTTGTAAATAAAAACAACTTTACGTAAATTAAATAAAGAACAACGTTTTGATACTATTATATTGATAATTCAAAAAGGAAGCAATTTTAACTTTTAAACTTATGAAAATTTCATTATTTTAAATGAGCAACAAATCTTTCTCAAATTGAACCATAGATACAGAAACTGAGTTTCTAAACCTGGGAATTTTAACGCAACAACGATAAATGTCAATTGTTTACAATTTTTAAAATGGCGGAAAAAATAAGTGCTTCAAAAGAGGCATTGGACAGTAAGTTAAAACAATTTTACAATTTGTATTTATTTATTTATTCGTTTTTTAAATTCAATTACGTGAAATCATGTTTCAGTTTTGCTGGAAATATCAAATCTTCTGAATACCGGATTGGATGCGGAAACGTTATCGATTTGTGTGCGCCTGTGCGAAGCAGGTGTCAATGCAGAAGCTCTGGCGCTGGTTGTTCAAGAGTTAAGACGTGAAGTCTCAAGTTTGAAAGTATTTGTTACATATTTGTTCAATTCATTCTTGTATTTTGAATGTTTATTACTATTTATTTTCAAACAGGAAGGAGAAAGCCAATCAAAAACAGATAAGTTTATTCAGCCCCACTGATAATAAAATAATAATGAATAATAAATAAATACAATTGTGGTAAAAAGTGCAAGCTAAACAATATTTATTAATAGAAAAATTGTGTTTATAAAAAAAAATGTTTTTGTTTTACACATGATAAATTCAACAGTTGTTAATTTTCTGCAACTTCACAAGTTGCTTGTATTCTGATATCTTCATTCTTTTTCCATTGACAATGCATGTTCTTTTTGGCCTAGGCCTTTTAATTTATAATTAGTAATAATTATGTATGTATGTGTTTGTTTATAGTTATACTTAGATAAAAACTAAGATTGAATATTCCATTTTATTAGCTATTTATTTTTATTATGATGTTACAAGTTAACTGTTAAATCTTACTTGTATCTGTAATCAGGATGTATGTCCATATGTAATTTATTTAAGCGACATTGTTCTTCATAAAATGGTTGCTTTTCATTGCTAGACATTGACTTCCATTTTAATCCTTTTTAATCAAAATTAATTAAAAACTTTTTGGCCACATTAGATATTTCATGCTATTAAATGTAAGTAAATTTTATTTCTTTTTCATTTGATAAGTAAAATTGTTCTTATTAAAAACAAGCTTGTTTATGTTTTGTACATTTTACAATGTAAATTTTTTTTCAAGAATGTTACAATATCTTGTTTTTAATGTAATCAATAATGTATATTATTACTAATCATAGCAAATCAATCTAAAACAAGCTTCCAACTTACATAAATTTGTTAGACTTAAGATAGACTGTGCTTTGTGCATCTTAAAAACTTACTATAATAAATGGAGAAATAAATATATATTTGTACACATGCACTTTGACATATGTATAATTATCTGATGTTGATTCTATTTTTTTAAGGCTGTACAGTACGAATTACATAGGTTACTTAAAAAATTAAAAATAACAATTATACAGTAATTATCTGTTTGATATTTCTTTCACAGGTGTTTTAATTATCTTGCTTGATCATCATCAGCATTGTAACATAACAGTGCTAACAGACAGTTTCAATCTTAAGCCAGTTCTTGATATATATCTCTCGGTTAAAATTAAATGGCCTAAATATTTTTTTGCAAATTATAGAACCACAGCACAAATTGACTGAAGAATTTCTTCTATTCAGTGCTATCTTCGCCGCTTCTTGAATAGTATCGTGCATACTTTGGGTCGTTTGTTTTTTGTTACCTCATATGTAAGCTTATATGTAATGCATGATACTAATGTATCACTATAAGCACAAAAATTGTGAACTTGCGATGTTTACACATGCGGTTTTATCAATTATTATCTAAAAATGCTGCTCTAGGAGTATGCTTGTTTAAATAAATGTTAGAGTTTCATGAACATTAATAAATCATACCCAGTATTTTGCTGATATTTGAGTTATGCATATCCGGATAGGCTTTCAATATCTTCTTTCTTTCATCTCTTGCCCACACCATAAATGCATTCATTGGTCTTTTTATGTGCTGCCCATTAAGCTTGGTTGATGATGTGGCATAATGACCTCTACAACTGCCGATGCTTGAATCTGTTGATCGTCTTATCATTCTATTAAAAATTAACTTGTTAGGTTCTTCCACTCTCTCTTTAGTTTTTGAATCCGCTTGTAGTTTTTCATTTTTATATTCTTTGATAGCGGCGTTTTGTTCTGGACGTTTGTCTGTTTTAGATTGAAGAGTTTCGTTGAATTTAAAAATTATTTCAAACTTTTTTGTACAATGTAATGTAACCTTGTTTTATAAGTCTGTCGTTGAAACCATTTAGTTCAAAAATTTCTTTTTGTTTTGTTTCTTTTTGCAATTCCCTTGTTAGCATTGAATGATAGTAACATGACAAAGGAGATGGAATGTACTGGTTGAAGAAGATGTTGAATAAATGAGGAGTGAATATGTAAGGTGCGGCTAAAATTGGCCAGCTAGGTATTGTTGGAGGAAAATAATTGAATGGTTGTCTTTTGACACTTGAGTTCACTGCAGGGAAGTTTTGGTAAAAGTTCATTAACGATTGCCTGGCGGTATGGCTTTGTTCCAGATATTTCTGTTGAAATTAATTGTTCTAAAATATAAATTAATGTAATTGGTTATCATCCTATAGTTGTCATCTCTTTTTAACGGTGTCCTTACATGGAATGGAGCTAAACAAATGATTTAAAATGCACTACAATACTCTGTTTCAACTTTGACATAGAAGCATTTGCGTTGTTATATTCTACTTTTACTTCTCACCGGTCGTTCGACCCTATACTGCTTGAAATCTTTTTGCATCAATTCTATTTGTGACGTCATTGCTACTCCTGCATCTAGTAAAATTTACCATACTATAGAGCAATACCAGTATAAAATACAAAAAGTTTTTAGATTTATTATGCAGCTCTGTCGAAGGCAGAACTGTTTATATGTCATTCTATACTTATAAATTAGTTTTCTGGGCCACAAAAGCTTTACTACGCATATCGAGCATAGTACAAACACTTTATGTACGCAGACTCAAATACCGCATCATACGCGTGGTGTTTGATAATCGTTGGATTTCGAACTGACAGTATTCAAACCAGGCCATCGCGTAATAGCTTGAAACATAGAACTTCTACTGAGCTAACTTGCCGATCTCGCCGACTGTAAATGTGAATTTGCTCAAAATCTGAAATATCGGTCGTGAAAAGTTGTTTGCGCAGTTTGCTATCACAATTTTTTAACTGCTGCCACTGCGGTTAACTATTTGTGAAAACTGTTTTTTTGAACATATATTTTGAAGCAAAATATGATTGGTTCTGGAAAGATTGACTGTTCGAGAAAGTCACGAAAATATTTTACCTACTGAAAGGTAAAATATAAAAAAATAAGCATACACAAATTGCATAATTAGTCAATATTTTTCAGAGTTTTTTTCAAGCAATGTCACCAATTTCCATTTTTATATCATTTTTTCATTTGCGAATACGAACAATAAAAATAAAGCTAGTATCTGTTCCAATCCTTAAAATTATCCGTCGCCTTTAAGTAAACAGTGTTAGAGTCGGAAATATATGGTTTCAATTATTATGAAGCTGTAATGAGCTTTGGAATTTTGAAAAAATAAAAAAAGTAAAAATTTTAATTTCAGTCTGAAAACTTAACTATAAATAATCTTACATTTATGGATAAAACGCATGTTCATTATAGTACATTTTTCATCATTTACAAAGCTTAGTTGCAATTAGACTTTGGACCACGAACGCTTTGAAATATCCAACTCACGACGTATAGGCTACCAATTATGCATGTAGGCATCAGTACGCACCATAACTAAAATATGTGAAATAATTTTTATGTTATGGTCAGACAGCATTTAAAGCAGTTTAACTAACGTTAACGCGCAATAAAAATGATGCAAGACAACGACACTTTCGGTCAACTGCTTGGAGAAACTTCTTCTAGATTGGTATATTAGGTCACCTGCTTGTGAATGCATCTTGCCCTATTCACGACAGATTATCAGAGCAATAACACATTTCATCCTTATGTTCAAAAGCAAGTTCCCAAATCAGCATTGTTTCCAAGCTAAGGTTTTTTTCCCACAGACGGCAACGTTTTTTGCTTTTTTTCATACACTTCGGTACGCGTTTGCATTCTACTCCAAATAAAAATCGTTGAGAAGTTTTTTTGTTTTTCATTTCGTTTAATTTTTCTTAATGAAGCTTGTATAAATTAAAAAAAATTTTATGTGGTTGAAAGAATGTTCTGAAGAATAAGGTACTAGGAGCGGCTGTTTGTGATGTCACTTTGAGCAGAAAATGTCACTGTGAAGAAAATTGTCGTTTTAATCACAAGTTTGAAGCTTGATGTTTTAATACAAGTTTGCTGTTTTTTATTCTATCTATTTGTATTAATTATAGACTTGTATCGTTGAATTACACAAGGGAAGTGTGGTACTTAACAGAAAAAATGTTCTTATTAAATTATATCTTGTTATAGATGACATTAAAAATGAGTAGGTTTAAATGTTTTCACATTTAAAAAACAAACAGCGCATGACTTTGTATGTCACGTGTATGAATATCGCGCAAGTTGAGAGATGCTTTTTATAATTAATAGCATTAACAATTAAGTTGTCAAATGAATTAATTAACTTTTTTATTTAAAAAATGAATGAAAATATCAAATCTTCGAACCGTTTTGTGGCTTAGTTCGTTTTCTTCTTTAATTATTTCCCATTCTTCTTTGTCTTTGCGGTCATTGGGCATCATGATATTCGATGTAACATTCAGGAACAACAAACAAATCAGGGATGAGTTTTCCTGTTACGAGCGCTACGGACCGGGCGACCGTTCATTTTATTGGCGTTTCACGATACATACACTGTGCATGTATATTGTATATTAACTCTACATATGTTCACATATATGTTTATATATTATTATTGATACATAACTTTAATCTTTTTATGTATATCAAAGTTGTGATACGTATGTAAATGCTATATACTCACACACTAAAATCTTGACATACATTCAGAGTTATTCGCTATACACTTGATATAACGTACATCAACAGGCAACGCAGCTTGTTAAAATAAAATGCCAAATAAAAAAAAGTGAAAAATTCAAAATTTCGAATTTCCAAAAAAAAACTTTTTGTTTATTGATCGTAGATGAATTCAGCAAAGCTCTCATTGTACGAATAGCAGAACATTGGAGCAACAACAACGATGAAAATGTGCAACGATTTTTTCGATTATTAACTCCATACAAAAGCCTCGCTGCAGCAGAAGTTGTTAAAATCTAATAAAGCCTTTTGTAGAGCTTTCATGGTTTAAAAGTTTAAAGAGGGGGTAGGAAGCGTTTCATGTCACGGTCCATCCTGTCTGCAGACCTCGCTGTGTGTGTGCGTGCGTCCTCTTACGCGGCACTGTGCATTTGTGTTTCAGGTCCTATTCAAACAAAATTAATAATTTACCAATTTAGCATCGCAAGATTAGCTAGCAAGAATATAATGTTCATTAATGATTAGTATTGCAACTTTTTCCGTTTTAAATTTAATTTATATTAAATTTTGATGTACATTTTAATTATACAACGTCACCACCTTCAGCAGCAACAATTATACGCGCATTCAACGTATGACTCAAAAGTTCTTCCGATATTGACGTGGACGGCGTGCGTCGTACGATTACAAATGAAATTTTTGATGTCGAGACGGAAATATATCGACATTTAGCACATTGGGACAATTCGAACTTTCAAAAAACGCATCCGCTATCGATACAACTTTTAAAACTAATGTTTTCAAAAAATTCTGCTACTGAAAATTAATGTTTTATTTTACACTGAGTTCATATTTCGTTAATGCTCTAAAATTACAGACTGTCATTTTTTAAAATAAAACAAAGTATATTTCCACGGAACAGTGTCATACATTCCGGCTGTAAATTTTTAATTTTTTCACATATCCACTTTTAGCATTATATTTTTTATAAATGAGATTTTTATTGAAATAATATATATGTATATTATATTATATAAGTTCCTGAAACATTTATGACTTTCCATGGATTCTTTTGGTTGTTGTTCAGATACTTTGCTGCTTTGCTAACTAGGTGTACTAGTTCGTACAATTTTCTTTTTTTGTCAACGAATGTGTTTTCTAATATTTTAATTAGCGTTTCTTTAATAAACAATTATATTTAAAAACAAGCAACGAATTTTTAAATTGAACTCTCTGATAAACTCCATTTAATTCTTGAAAGCGTAAATAGCACAGCATCATTTATACGTTTCTATGCAAAGTTTAGCAATGATACCATGTATGATGTATGGCTTTATATGCATTATAATATTCCCTCGTGTTTCGTTGAAAACTGATTTTCAATCCAATTTATAAAAGCGTATTTCACCTCTTCTTATAACTTCCGTAGAGGCTCAACAGTATCCGTTGTTAAATATACGTTTGATTTGACCACACCATACGTGTCCCATGATAAATTACAACAGCTTCAAACTCACAAGCTTACAACAGTCTCATCATGAATTTGAACCAAGTCACCGAGCAATTCGTGTGCTCATCAATAACTTTTCATTCATCTGATTTGTATCAACTTGCTTTTAATAGTTTTTACCAAATGTTTAATAGTTTTTACCATCAACAGGCGTACTTTATATTTACTATACTGACTGACTGATTATCCACAAAAGTTGAACAATAAAAAAACTTACTGTCTTGCTGTCAATCATTAAGACAAAAGTTGCGTCGTTTCAATAGAAAGAACATTCTGACGTTTGATGTGCATTTGAATTGATTTGGGACGACAACACTGCTTACCTGCTCTCTTGCTACCTACCTGCCTATCTATCTATCTATCTATTCATCCATCCGTCCGTCCATTCATCTATCCATCCGTCTATCTATTCACCATTTACAATTATCTATTTTATCTACCGATCTATATTTGTTGTGACATGAAATTTTGTGCCACAAGTTGTATCGTCTTTGTTCCTCTTAATGCTGTCTTTATTAAACATCATTTTTGTTGATACTAATATTATTGATAACAACAACAACAACAACAACAACAATAATAATAATAATAATAATAATAATAATAATGATAATTGTAAAATAATGATAATAATATAAATAATACTAATCACGGAAAACAACTATATTCAGTTTACTTTGTTCTGAAAAATGATCATTGGTCATTGGGAAACGAAAAACAAAATCTAATTGGTCGAAATAGCAGCCAATGAAAAGCGAGTGTTTGCAATATTATATTTGTAAAAAAAAGTGGATTTAATCTTTGATAATGTTCATTAATTATGTAGGATATGAAAATAATCTTTATGAAACTTGTGAACATTTTGATTCGTCGTCATCATAACTATAATGTAAATTGACCTATCTGTTTCCTGAATGTAAGTATGGGAAGGAGACCATATTTTATACAGTGCAATAATGTATGAATATATACACACACACACAAACACACACACACACACACACACACACACACATATATATATATATATCTGTGTGTCTGTGTATATACAAAACTGCGTTTATAATTTTTTTATAAAATCTGTGATTTGACTTTTAAACAGCATTTTTTAAATGATAAAATTTGTTAACACATTAAAACCGAGCAGGAAGACACAGTGCAGAAATTTTTTCAGTGGCAGAAAAAGAGACGCTCGAATATCAAACATTTGTTGGTGTGATGGATATTGATGTGTCACGAGGTTAACTGAATTGTCCACCCAGATAGCGATAAAGAAATATAATGACCACTTGTGTTTGTGAGTGAGTGTAATAATCATTATGCGTTCGTTCGTACGTTCGTATGTGACCGCATTCATATGCATTATGCATGCAATCATTTGATTGTCAGGTTTGATAACGATAAGCGGGTATAATTGTATTTGTTTTTGCATGTTGCAGCATCTTGTGGATAGAAATTGTAATAAAAGTATATAATTTAAAAATAACAAAATGCTTCATTTATAATATTCTAATTATGAATCTGACGTTCGATCATGTCTATTAAATTAAATTTGTTTCATTTTAATTTGTATGAGGATTTTTTCGTTTTTCGTTATTTAACAATGATTTTCATATGTAAAACTGAATTCATGTTCTTATTGAATGAATACTAAACACAAAATAGTACTATCCTCCCGTAAACATGGACTCAAGCAAATAATTTGATTGAATCAAACCTTATAACGTCTTTCATGTGAATTTTCTTCGCATGTTGAAACGTCTGTTCCGAATAACCCCATGAATCTTCAGTTGATGGATAGCTCGATATCATTGCAATAACTCCTCAGGCTTTCTTACCTGAAGTTCTTCAGTGACATGAACTTTTTTGAATGAACCTTTTAATGCTGACGTGAGCGTACAAACAATTCCATATTATTTTTTGTGAATGATTCGATTTCAAAATACGATAATATCAACCACACACACTCAACACGCACAAACTCATACATATATTTATGTTAAAATATACTAAATATTACGTTTGATATTTTAATAACAAAAAATATCATTACAGCATAATGTTTAGAGACTTAATAACTTTGTCGTAGAACAAATACATGAGACATGAGTCGTATGTATCATCCCGTAACAAAGTATAAGCAGTAGTGATAACAGCAACAAAAAGTAATGCCACTATTTTCTAAGCTTAGCTTGCAACTGCAAGCATATCGATCCAGCTAATTTTGTTAACGATGCAGACATGCTTCTAAACTAACTTAACATTTTGTGACATTGGACTGAACTTTCTTCTTACGAAAAATTTCTCCAGATTTCATTTATATTTCAGTACAAAAAAAATCATCCTATTCTCCAAATAATAAAACGAATTAAGTCGTTAATTGAATCAATTTCTCAAAATAGGTATCATTTTATTCTTAATAGAAAAAATATTGATATAAATACTGTAAATTAAATATTATTATTATTGAAGTATTCAACAATATTCGATATTAAAAAAATCTGTTCGTGAAAATTTTTACATACTACTAACAAATTCAACCAATCAAACGTTTGAAATATTTTTGTTATTTTTATTCTTCATGAACCCCTTGAAAAGATGTCCCGCTGCATCTGTGTTGTTCGTCTTTTCCAACTTTTCCTCGCCTTTCTTCTTCTCTCTCTTCGATTCACCGCTGACGCTCCATTTTTTATCCATACTTTTCTCCACGTCTAGCCAATTTTTCCACACCTCGTAAATGACTTCTGTGGTGGTCACGTGATCTGTATTGTGAGCTATCAGTCTCAGGAGTAGTTCGCCATCTTGCATGAGATACTTCCGGCAAAACCTTTTTATGTTGCGGTTGAATTCGTGCACATCCTCGCTTGCTATCAAGACAATGTAATCTGCCCTGAATGTTTCCAATGATAATTTCATATTAATAATAGTCAGTTGTATGCTTCCTTATTTTCCTCTTACATTCATGACGATTCGTACGTATTTTAGAAATATAACACAACACGTGGTTGCATTGCATTAATAACTAACCAGTTGTCTCGACGACAACAATAAATTTAAAAACAGCATTCAATAGTATAAGCCATGTTCTTATAAACGGCAGCATTAAAGTGAACTTCGAAAACATCTTAGCAGGAAATATTTTAAAATCGTTATAATAACGCTGATCTACATTTCACTAATGAAGTAAGAATTATTTATTAATTAGATGTGAAACAAATATCATGTGACTATCATGTTACCCTCTAATTGGATTGGGTTGTCCATGTGTGTAGGATTTATCATTGGCATTTGATAGTTTCTCTATGGATAGTTTCCCGGATCTCTCTTGTGATACAACTGTGTCTGTGCAGTGTACGAACAAACGCTCAAATGTTATGATTTCCAATTATATTTCATGTCTGTTATATATAATTACGACGTACAAGAATACAAGACCATTAAACAATTTAATTACAACTATATACTTTTATATAGTAAATCGCCTAACAAAGTACTCTTTTCATTATCATAATATAGCAGTTAATCACACAGAGAGGTTATACAAATCTACCGTATGTAGATTTCGGTTGTTTTGAGGCCGGTTGTTGTTCTAAATTTTTTTGTTCTTGTTTCAATCCAGTGGCATCCAGGACATGATTCTTAACAAACCTCTCCCTGTCTGCAGTGCAGAGACTTCTGAGCAGCCACATGAGCAAGCAGCAGGAGGTCGCGACGGCGAGGAACATCATCCAGCACCAGAGGAACAAATAGATCTTCTCGTTGTACGCGTTCACCGGCAGCACGCATTGAAGTGTGAAGTTCTGACGATTCCCCGCATCTAGGCCTATTATCTTTTTGTTTGTTTTGTAATTTGCAGGTTGAAGTTATTACATAACAATTTATAAAAAATTTAAATACGATTGTATTAAGAAAAGCACATACATTGATATCGCAATAAGTTTCCCTTGGGAAAACAACTTCCTCCTCAATGGTCCAATCGATCTTGTCAATAATCTGGGAAAAGAGATGAAATCCAAATTGGAAGAAGTTGGTCGACATGAGTCTTCCGAGGAAATATAACTGGGCGAATATATTTAGCAGATAGAAGATTTTGGATATTATGAAGATGATTACCAAGTAATTGCCAATTCTGAAAGAATTTTATAAACTTTTATAAAAATTTGGTAAAAAAACGTTAATCTATCAAATCAATATTAACTATTTAAATTGATCAATTTATATGAGGAATTGAAGTTTTACCTCGTGCCAACGCACTGCCTCCCCTTGCAACCGCAACAATTTTTCTTTCTTTTCTTTTTATGATCGACCGTGTGGCTTTTAAGAAATCTGTGTATCTGCTGAACAAGCATTTTCATCGTTCGATCTCTCGTCTCCACTTTATCAGTTAATGAAAATGTGTGGGCGGCTGCTAGAATGTTGTCAGCATCGACACCGGACCTGCTGTTCAAACTGTGCCATATGACTGATGGAAGGTAGAATAAAACTGCCTGGAGAATATTCAATAAAAATTAACCATACACTTTCGAGAATAGTTAATTCTTGTACCAACTTGAATTAGCTAGTTAGATGTCACTTCAAAAGTTTTTGCATATTTGTCAATTTTGAGATATTAATTAATTTTTAAATAAAAAACCTCAACCTGAGCAACGAGAACAAAAGGTATCCATTGATAATAAGCAACGGTTTGTTTGTTTGAATTGCGACCAGCCTGCTCCAGTATTGTATCCCACGTTATGTAGTAAGTGTTTCGAATCCAGCAGAAACTCGTCGCAAACTTCTCGTTACCTTTATTAAATAATTTTAAATAATTTTTATTTCAAATGTTTTTAATATATGTAAAAAAGTAAACAATAAGAAGGACTGCAAAAACGGCAATTCGGTAGCTTATTTGGTTATAACCATGTCTCAACTTTACAAACATTCGTGGAGACGTTCGTTCGTGTTAACATGTAACATTTTAAATGAGCATATGAAGAAAGCAAGATTTTAAAAATTTGAATTCAATTACTTTTAATTGCACAAACATTAGGTTTTTGTATCATCAATATTCTAAAAAAAACTCTAGTTGTAGTTTGCACGATCATAATTAATATTTAGTCATTTATTGCATGAAGAACACAAAATTATATCATAAATTTTCAACACAACTATTATTTTGATAGAAAGGTCTTTGCAACGAGAAATGTAATTTATTGATAATTTGAAAACTATGTAGCCAATATGAGGCTCCGGTTTAAGATCATCTTCTCGTTCTCACATCATCTTCTTAACTCTTGTTGAACAATCTTATATTAAATCTGCGTTTGCTTTTTCTGACCCTTTTCTCTGGAATTTACTGAGGCATACATTGATGATGTGGCAGTTTTCTCTTAGACTTGGGACGAACACATACAGCATCTACAGATTTTTTTTGCTGTAGTGAACAAAGCAGGATTAACGTTCGATATAAAAAAATGTCGAATTGCAGAAGAGAAGATACCATCCTTGGGACATGTGGTGGGATCAGGAAAAATTGACATAGATCCCAAGAAGCTACAAAAGCTGCACAATATCCGATCGCCTACTACGAAGAGGGAGGTACGAAAGATTTTGGGATTTTTTAACTATTTCCAGCGATTTATACCACAGCTCGCCAAAAGACTTTCTAGCATTACTGATTTGACTAAAAGCCGAGCAAGTAGTACGATACGATGGACGGTAGAACATCAAAAGAGACTGGACGAAGTTACACAACCATTAAGGAACGCCACCAGCTTATACACTATCGATTACACACGTCCTTTTGGTCTGATTACTGATGCTAGCGATCATACTATTGGTTGTTGCCTAGTACAACAAGATGACATGGCGAAAGAAAGACCTGTTGCGTTCGCAAGCAGGAAGTTTTCAGATGTGCAAAGACGTTGGTCAACCATTGAGAAGGATGCATATGCCATACTGTGGACAATACAAAATTCCGAAGTTGGATTTGTTTGTTCCCGATCTATGTTTATACGCATCCTAATCCGTTGACATATTTGACAGAAACTGCTTCAAAAAGTTCGAAATTGATGAGATGGGTGCTAGCCTTGCAGGAGTGTGATCTACATATCAAATACCGGGCGGGAAGTAAAAACATCGCGGATATACTTACAAGGATGATGATGACCGAAGAGGTGGCTGATGAGGAATGTCGGTAGGATGGGAGTGAATATTCCACCTCGTAGAATATTCAAATTTTTGGGGGAAAGGTATGTCAGGGTTTTAGTTGCGACCGGTAAATTAATATGCAAAGGGTATGAATACATTGTGATAGTGGTGATAGACGAATGGCAAGAAAGCAGGTAAAAATAGCAGCCAATCCGCGGGGTGTACAGAGTTGTTTAAATAAGTAGGCCCGGGAAGTTTGAAAGAAAAGAGAGAAAAAATATAGTTCGGTTGGTGTTGGCGAAAGCTGGTCGGTAGTAATTGGTGGTAAACTAAAAAACTCTCGAAGTTACGCTGGTAGTTCGTGCAGTTAGTGGAAGCAGTTACGTCGGTGGTTGGTACAATTGACGGAAGCAGTTACGTTGGTGGTTGGTACAGTTAGCAGAAGCAGTTACGTCGGTGGTTGGTACAGTTGGCAGAAGCAGTTACGTCGGTGGTTGGTACAGTTGGCAGAAGCAGTTACGTCGGTGGTTATTAAATTCCACAGTAGTCAGGGCAAACCTGATAACGAACGACACGTCAATTCAGCAAACGTGAGTTGACAACGCGTTCGACAGCCTACCTGTCACTTCAGCAGGCGTGAAGCGACAAACGATACGTCAGTTCAGTAACGTGAGTTGACAACACATTCAAAAAGATACACACCAATTCAGCAAACGTGAATTGACAGTGTGCTCAACAAACGACGCGGCATTTCAACAGCGGTGAAGTGACAACACGTCGGCAGTCAACGAGGCCTCCGCCAGAAGCTCCGAAAACAACGTGACAGCCGGTGTCCACATTCGCAGTCATCGCTACATTTCGGGAACGATTATAATTGTTATTGTTGGGAACAGCTGTTGAACCCTTACACTCATCATGATAAGGAAAAAATCTTACAACAAATTGTTGTCGTTGTTAAGTGTGGCATGTTCCCGTAGTAGTTTGCCATCTGCCACCATCACAGCAATCATTACATTGACACCATAGCAACATTTATGTGATTTGATTAGCTGGTGATCAGTTGGAAGCAGTTAAGCAATTAATTTTATTATTCAACCAGCAAAAACAAAGCATTTGCTGTTAAATTCAGCGAGTTACGTAATACAAATTCGCTTGCACACCCACTCAAATCAAGACATTTCTTCTTAAAACTGAAACCTCGAACAAGACAATAATCGCACTTCATGGTTGTTTAATATCTAAAATAATCAGTAGTTGAAGTGGTTGCTGTAAAGGTGAACGTTTAAACGTTTAAGAAGTGCTTGCTGTAAAGGTGATACGTTTAAGAAGGTGCTTGTTTTAAATTAGTTATCTACATTGGTTTGTTTTGAAAATAATTCAAATTAATTATCAATGATGACAAGGTGATTATTTCTCAATATAAAAATTATAAATTTTTCATATAAGATATGAAATATTAAAGTCTTTTTTACTCTCTAATTTTAACCGTATTAGCTGTAAGTTTATTTTACTTTATTTTTAAGGCAAACAACGGCAAGTTAACATATTGAGATGGTTTCATTGAAACACTTGTTCTTAAAATACTTCCACTTAAAGATGAAAAAAATTCATTCTCACTTTAATTTCACGTAGCTTATTATTTGCATACACTCAAATTGAGCAAATTATTCAAGTAATTTAATAAATGCGGACTTCATAAATTAAGAACTAGGCCATGTACTTGCCCACCTAAGCAATAAAGCGTTCTTTGTTAAGTTACTTCGCAGGTTGTTTGTTGCAGTTATTTTAAGAAACATGTTGCGTTAGTGTTGTCAGAGCAGTTAGTATTGCAGTTATTATTAACAACATTTAAAAAATTAGACTACTTATAATGTAATAATAATAATAATAATAATAAGAAGAAGAAATATTCTTAAAATTGTTGATTTTTATAAAAGGCAAGTGTAATCCAATAATCCTTTAATGATCAACAACCTAATCTACAATCAGTCAAGGCATCCAAAGTAGAAGACATTTGGTTCCGCTTCCCAGTGGCTGGGTTTGACTGCGGAAATGTAAAGCGTGCTAGATATAACGCGAATTCACGTACATTGCGTGTTCAGGTAAATCGTTTTAAAACATTGAATTGCGATGAGCAAACAACAAACCTTTAAGAGAGGAGGGTATCATGCATGTTATTGGATTCCTCACGTACTGGTTCATGCTAACGAGCAACGAGAAACAAATCAACATGACAACCGTGTACCTGGAACTCAATCGATCTATTACGTCATCGTCATTGTAGTCACGTGATTTTGGCGCTTTTTTTATTAAACCCACTAGTTTATCCATGGCTAAGTTTATTGGTTCTTTTGATTTACGTTGTCACAAAAAAGTTGAGTTGTTGTTGGGATGTTGTGTGTTATTTGACTTTTAGTCTCCAATAGTGTTTATTATAACTATTTATCTTTTAAATACTACTTCACGCATGATAACAAATGTTAACATTCATTCAAAAGTTACATTCATTCCTTCGCGAGGAAACGTTTTCAAAACTAATTAACATTTAAAAAAATATAATAATTCGGTTTAAGTTGGAGTCCAAGTATTCAAATTATTCAATAGCAAACATGAACTGACGTTACATTATAACATACTTCTATATTATTATACCACTGAATTAAGTATCAGCAGTTTTGAATGTACGACTACGCGTGAACAAGATTACATTTGTAAATTTATTTTATTTGGTATTTACTTACCACTATCCATGTTTAACTAATTAAAAAAAACCTTCAACAATTCATTTTAAATTATTCAAAGTAAGTTGAATAAACGTCTATACCCTGACACACGTTAATACTTATGAAAAACAAACAAGTAAGTGAATTAAATAATTTTTGTCGTTACTGAACTATCGCATTCACATTCATGTTGAAACCTCGTTGAAGCTTTCATTGTTTCGAACCAAAAAATGTTAGGGACATATACACATGCACTTGGTTAATTATAATAAATAAATAAATGTATGCAGACTTCAATTTAATAGTAAGTACATAATAAGACTAATACATATTCATGATTGCTGGATAAGTATCAAACATAAATAATTATAAATACATATAATTCTATTCACTAACTGTTACATACAGTTCATCGGCAAATATAAGCTTCTATAACACATGTGCTGTACATGTTCATTACAAGCGTAGAAATATAGATTGAGCTTATTTAAACAGCGTAAAGATCATAGTGTTGCAAGCTGTTGTATGCATGAGGCGCGTCATCTTATTTATCAGCTTGTGACTCTCTCTTTCTCTGAAGATCTCATTATTATTATTCATTTGCATAGAAAGTCACATATTTCGTATGTATTACATTTTTTTATGTAAATTAACATGTGGAAATAAAAATATTGAAATTAATTAGTTGGGATATTTGTTTAGAACCATATTATTACGACAGTTGGGTGTAAGGTTGTTGTATAATGTATTGTATCAATTCGACGTATAATAATTATACCATTCAAACTCATATAACGCACAAAAGAGGTTTCGCCATTGCATTCACAAACACAAGTTTTTGACAGATTTGCAACCACTTGTTCCGAAAATAAAGGTAAAAGCTTAGTCATGTTTCTCAAGAATTCATTAACGTTATGTAAACGATTTCAAAGAATAAATTGAACTTGTGCAAAATAAAACGCGTAACTTTTTTCCTTTAAAATGTTACCTGAAAACATTATGCAATTAGTCATTTAAATTAGAATATTTAAAATAAGATCAAATCGCAAAAGGACAACCATTAGAAACTCCTCGACCCGTTGAAATTCAAATCTAATTTTGAATGAAAGTTGCTCTGTTTCCCATAGGTTATCTTGCAAAAGCTCAAATAAATGTTTGAATAAATTTTCTCCTCGAAACGTTTAAACACAGATACTTTAATATCATAGTTTTCAATTCAGCAAAAAGGACCAAGTGGTTTAAAATGATTTTAATTGCAGCAGACTACGAACGAATGTCTAATTTTCTATTCTGTCATTTGACTTTGATGATGTTTTAATCTTTCGTATTCTCGATTGAACGGATAAGTGTTATTGAGATATATAAATTATTATCATTAATTGAACTTATAAAATACCGTTTAAATTACAAATTTATAGAAAATATAAATTGCTTCTGTAGAGAATCAGATCAACAGCCGTCCACTACATATCCTCAATAATTTCTTTTTCAACTCATGCCTTTCTTGCTAATTTATCTCTGTTTTTACAGCGATGGTCTGATTGTTTTTTTATTCATTATTATAAAACGTAGTTCGATTAAAAAGGAAGCCCGACACATAGCTTCATTTTCATTTCATACACTTCATTTTCTCAACTTTTGAGTTTCTGGTTTGCTTCATGCTTCCGAAAATAATGATGGCGGGTGAAAGATGTGAGGCGTCTGTTTGTTAAATGTGTTGATGTTGCTCTATTCAATATTATCACGATTGTTTAGTAACTTTCTTTGCATTAACGATAACAATAATAATAATAACAACAAAAACAGTAATAATAATAATAACAACAATAATAATAATAACACTGGCAACAAAGATCAATCAAGCTAGCTAGAATAATTAAATAAATTGTTTAGTTTGAAGTTATGCTATATTTTTTATGCTGTGTCAAAAATGATGTTATTACATTTTGATCAAAAACCAATTGCAAATATACTGAACGTGTTTAATTCATCAACTGTAAAATCACGAATATAAAATAAATAAACACTACTTCTTGTAGTCAGTTAAAACGAGGAATTTTATGTAATTTCAAGCACTGTTCAGTGCATTCTTTATTGCTTTCTACCTTTAAATATAAATGCTTATAAAATTTGCAAAATAACATCAATGCAAAACAAACTTTTACAATTTTGTAATAAAATTAAAAAAAAATAATAATTTAATAAATTTTGAATAATATATATATATATATATAAATTGCGCATTTTAACATAAATATATGCATATGAAAAGTTACTTAAAAACACGATATTTCAATTCAATTATTTCAAATAAATTATATTTTATTATTATTAAATTATTAAATAATTATTTCAAATAAATGAGAAATGATTTGAAAAGGTAACATTTTTCATAGGACAGATGTTATTTATTACACTCACAACACCGAACTATAACTAAGGATAAATAATAATAATTATTATTGTTATATTAACAATAAAAACAATCATAATAATATACCTGAAATAAAAAATATGATGATATTGCTTTTGTGCATTAATTGATAATAAAATTTGTCACAATTCCTTGATATCTTCTTGAACTACAAACATATTAACGCCAAACATTCGGTAGAATTTATAGAATATTGTAAAAATTATGGTCTATCACCAACATATATATATATATATATATATATATATATATATATATATATATATATATATATATATATATATATATATAATTACTTATGTAGTTCAAACATTAAAGGTTATTATTTTTGCAATTATTTTAACATTGTAAAGGTAATGGTTAATGACTTTTAACAATGAAATTAATCATTGTGGACAAGGAGTGGGCAAACTTTTTGCTGTGAGGGCCACATTGAAAACTATTTTACGTTTGAAGGACCGCATTTGTATTTAAAAAGCTAATTTTTTCGACCACCCGGGAGAGAATTTTTTTTTAAATTTTTGGCTCCTTTTTTTGGTCATAATATCTTGTGATGACCTATTTTGGCAAACAAGACCTCGCGGGCCGCATAAAATGGCTTCGTGGGCCACATCGCGAGCCGTTGTTTGCCCAGCCCTGAAAGAAATCATTTCGGGGGGATCAACCTGTTTCTGTTTCATCGTTGAAAAAATTTTTTTTCAAGAATTTGATGTTCCTTGTTGGATTACATATTATCTTTAGATTATTCGTAGTTTAAAATATTTTTAATAAAAATTTTGACAATTTTAACAGCTTATGTCATTAACCCTACAACTCAAACAGTACATGTGTCTAAAAATAAATAAAAACTCGCAGTTAGTTGTAGGTCTATCAAGACCGTGAAGATGACTGTCTGTAGAGATGAAAGGTAGGAAGCTCGTTAGTGATAAATCAATTGCAATAAAATATTTCAGTACAAAAAATTCAATAACATTCAAAAATTTTTAAAAATGTTTTAATAAGCTTTGATTAGTAACTTCGAAAATGCGAAAAGTTTTTCAAAACGTTCGCTGGATGGAGATAGGCAATCGTTTAGAGAATTTCAACTGTTTGATCGGCTGTCGTGTTTGAAAGTACATGTTGCTGATGCTTGTTTTCTACTCCATATTAATTTTTAATTTGTATAATTTATAAAAAAACGATTATCATTATCAGGAGTTTCGCCCTTGCACAGCATTCAACATCAATCACTCAATCAATCAACTACTCAACAATGTTACTAACTACTCAATAATCACATCAATCATTCACTCAAATAAGCCATTCTCTCTATCTCTGCCGATCTCTCCATCCAAATTGAATGACGTAATAACGGCAGCCATGTTGGTTGCGATGAAGAGAAGTATGGCGGCGTAGAAGCCAAGGTCGTAATGAATTTTGTAGCGTGAGGTCGGGAAGGACTGATGCTCTTGCAGATAGTTGGACAGTTCGTTGACCGTCATCATGAAGGACACCAGGCCAAACAGTTGCACAACAGCTGAGAAAGTAATTTGTTGATTTTAAAAAATTCTCTTATTTATAACGATTAATTTTATGTTCAATGACAGATGGCATATGATGACATTTTTGAAAATCAATACTTCGATATTTCATAGTTACGACAAAATTATTTGCAGACGTCAATATCATTACGTGCTCATAAGATGAGATATTTTACAAGTTAGACAATGTGGCACAAAAATGTGAAATTCAGACTAACAACAATGAAGCTTTCAAAATAATGGGACAGTTTTTTTTATTTCTCGGCAAAATAAAAATATCAAGTATCAAATATCAATAAATATCAAAATATCAAATAGGAAATCAAACGAAAACACAACAAGAAAAGAGTTTGTAATTTTGCGCTTGCCTTAGTGTTACAAACATCCACCCACAACCAACTCTCAACAAGTTCAATACATAGTGCTTTAAACCCGCACGACGCTCTTTGTATGCTCACACACACACACACACACACACACACACACACACACACACACACACACACACACACACACACCACATACACACACAAACAGACACCACTGAGTGCATAACATACTTGGGCACAAGTTGCATTATGTACTGTCATTATCGAGCAAACATTCGATTCACGCTTACGGTGAACCAGCAAGATAATGAAAGTGATGGAAATAGGTGCAAAAGTGCAATCTCCACGCTCCAGTAACAACAACAACAACAACTCGATGCAACGCGTAGTAAGTAGTTCGTTCTTTATTTGGCAATATCGTTAAATTCAATTGAATTAGACGTGCTGTACAATGTGTCAATGAGCGTGTGCGAATGTACGTACGTGTGGAATTAGAAAGCGTTCAGATTGAATGTTTTAAATAATTTATTCTAACCTGTTTTAGATATTCCACATAAATTTATTTACAGATAGTTTTTTTTTTACAAAATTAGCGTTTATAAATTTAATGCTCTCTGAAATGTGTGAAAACGAATATGTGTGTGAGTAATTGTAAAACTTTACGAACCATTTGATGGGGTGCAACATTTATGAATGATGAACTTGGCAAATATTGATATTAGGTATTAGTAGGAATCATTATTTGTCTTCATTATTTCACTTTATTATTTGTCTCTCCTTCTATATATACACAGTATATATAGAAGGAGAGACAAATAATGAACAGTTCAATTAGGTAGGTTTCAAAAAGTTATTTGAATGGTCTCAATGGATCTATCAACACATCTTTAATAAAGTTAGTTTTTCCTTACCTTTGTATCTTGCTCCACAGGATTGCAAAATTATATCCAAAGTTACTTAAAAGTTTCTTTGACTGAAAAAACTTGATTAACTCAAATGTATGTTCATAGCTCTTCATTTGACAAGGCCATAGAAGCGACGATATTAGTGTACAATCTTGAAGTTTAAACAACATTTACAATTGGATGATATTTTTATTCTACATTACTCTAGCTCTGTCAAATTCAAGTTGCTTACATGTTATTCAACACGTGTAATTAAAAACTTTTGTGCCAAGCTGTAATAGTACTATCCACGCCACAGGACATTTACAATTGGATGATATTTTTATTCTTTATAACTCTAGCTCTGTCAAATTTGAGTTGTTTACATGTTATTCAACACGTGTAATTAAAAACTTTTGTGCCAAGCTGTAATAATACTATCCACGCCACAGGACTTTGCACGCGCAAGCACCGAACCATGCGAATATGAGTTTCGCACAGAGAGTATTCGAACCATGTTTTTGCGTAATAGCAGTGCGAGACATGACACCTCTACGACTGAGCTAGCTCGGTGACCATGGCTGGATGATGATGCTTGTTGATTGAATGGAAGATGTTTATTTTTATATAATTCTAATTTAACATTTCTATTCGTTTTTTTCTTATGCTTGCCACACAGGTAGACATTTGAACGTATGAAGTGTATAATTTATTATTTTGTATCTTGAAGACATTTAATAGGGCGTTTATTTACAAACTTGTAACGTTATATGCCTGTGCAAACACGAGTTCCATGCACAGCGATATTCTGCCTTCAGGTTTGTTTGTTTGCTTGGATATTACACTGATAATGTTGCGTGTGCTGTGCATGTGTCTGTTTGCGTTTGTGTGTGTGTGTGTTTTGGTGTGTGTTTGTGTGTTAAAGACGATCAAATTTCAGTAGCAAATTGGAATAACGTCTTTCACGGAGGTATACGGGGTTGCTTTCGCCTTTTTTCATTACTTTATGTAGTTGTTTTAGTTTCATCTTAATAAATATATAAAGAAAAGGGCAGCTAAAGGCTCATACGCAGAAGCTGATGTAACTGGCAATTTTAACAAATATAAATGGAGTAAGTAATCTAAACGAAATTGAGGTCTGAACTACAAAGAATAATAAAATATTTTGCAGAAATTTCTTAAATTTAAACAAATAATAAATCATTGCTAAGAACTTCAACACTGGAACAGAAAAAGTATTGGAATGCTAACCAATGATCAGTTTGACACACACATACATAAGATAAAAGTATGTTTGGTAGTTTAGTCTGTTCGGTTAAAAAATTATTTACTAATCTACCAAAAGTGTGATATCAACACTATATTATTTTTCTGGTATTTAATTTTGTATGGAAGTTTGTTGAAATTTGTATACCGTCTCATTCGATTATTTATATGTAGCTGAGCTCGATTGTCAGTTCTTCGATTTTTTTATGCTATTTATAAATTTAAATAGTGTCAATCTACTTGGAAGTTTGCCACAGAGAAAGCGTCCCTAACTCATATTAGTTTATGAACTTTTAACAAGCAGTTGATTATTTGTTGCTTATTAGGAGCAATTCACGTTCATCATGTTGGCTGAATGCACTTAACTATGTGATGGGAACCAACAATTTCTTAAATTGACCATTACCCAGAAATTTAGCGTGTGTACATGTGCGTGTGAAGTATGTGGTCTGTGTGTGTGTATGTGTGTGTGTGTGTGTGTGTGTGTGTGTGTACGTGTGCAATGGGCATGTTTAATCACTTTTGTGTATTCAAGACAAGTTTGTGTAAGTGTCGCTTCTATGTGGAAGAATGTTTGCTGAATTATTTTACAGCACTGCTTATAACTTTATAGAATTGGTTAAGTACCAAATATTTTTTACAAAAAATTGGTTAAATTAAATTTTTTATTTAATAGGTTTCTGGTAAAATTATTAATTTTGAAAATGTTAATGATGACGATTGTAATAACAGTTCAAATGGTGATAGTGATGTCGTCGAGGAGAATTAAAGATGGAACGATACAGTAAATAATAAGATGAAGAAGATGATGACACTGACGATGACTGTAAGCAATGAGAAGATGAAGATACCGATGACGATGATAACTGAAAGTATGATGAGTTTGTAGTGATGATGGTGGAAGCGCGCGTTTGATCAGCGGGACGTTATTGCCGATGTTTTCAGTCAATTCGTGATCGCAATGCTTATAAGCAGGAAGTTCTCTTTCCTGCGTAATACTCGCGCAACAACAACAACAATCATAATAATTATAATAATAATCATAATTATAATCATATTAATAATAATCATAAAGATGAAGGATAAAATTATTTTTATAAATCATTATTTAGTTTATAACATAACGTAACGTAACGTAACATTACCCAACACAGCATAACATAACACAACAACAATAGTTTATACAACAGGTCTTGATGCAGATATTTTGACCCACCGGCTTAATTGCTACCTGCGAAGCTCCATGATTTTTTCCTAAAAAAAAACTTAGAGATCTCAACCTCTTAGTCAACAGTCACTTTTTTTTACATCTTATACATTTCTATACCATTATTACTTTCAAATCAAAATCAACAATCAGCTCCTTCCAATAGAGCACAATCCAAAAATATAAGCCTGACGTTCGACACAATGCTGTCATTCTCTCTACATCACAAGTTGACAGCATTCAAGGCCTCTAAAAAATAATATTTTAAAGACGTTCAGCGGTACCTCCTTCGGCCAGGACAATGAAACCACTGCAGACATACAAAACCATCTATCGCACCAGAATCGAGTATGCCTGCCCTGCCTGGTCCCCGCTGTCATCCAACACCAGTTTCAACCGGCTCCAACGTTCTCAGAATGCTGCTCTACGTGTGATCACAGGCTGTCATATCATCGCATCATAACAGAATCTGCATTCGAAACGCCAAATGCTGTCAGTGAAGCAGCACTCGGAACTTCTCTTCTCCAAATTTTCACTACAATACCATAGTCCAAGCTACTGTGCCACATCAGCACAACTCAGCCACAACCTCAACATGAAAAACACCCCAACTCAAGATAGTCACAGAAGGTAGAAGAAGTCTTACCCGACACCATCAACAGAGTTTCCCTGAAAGCAGCATCCTCCATTCTCCCTTGCCCAACTCCGTTCTGGTCATAGCATTCTTCTTAACAGCCTTAGAATGTCCATTTATTGTATCATTTAAAGAGATAATAAATTGATAGGACCATGATATAATAAACGGTCAGGACAAAGCAAAATAAAAGCACTTTGCATACACAGAGAATTGTAAAGCTTTGATATACCGCTATATAAGCGCTGATAAGTAAAATCGAAATATGGCTTATACGCTTCACCATGGACAGCAACGATTTTCTTTATTAATTTTAATAAATTGGATAATAATTCTAAAATTACT
Source organism: Helobdella robusta (assembly GCF_000326865.2). Taxonomy (NCBI): domain Eukaryota; kingdom Metazoa; phylum Annelida; class Clitellata; order Rhynchobdellida; family Glossiphoniidae; genus Helobdella; species Helobdella robusta. The sequence continues at coordinate 4,949,622 of NW_008704083.1, forward strand.
ATTAGAAATATTAGAAAGCTCAATCGTAAACTTTCTAAAGCTAGAAAAAGGTACGGTTGGCCAGTACGAGTACGTAAAGTATGCCATCTCTCACCCCGACCAAAGGCGCATAAATGTGAACACCTAACTCGTTCTAGGCTAAACGTGTTTTGTCTCTTATGGGACTCATCAGTGTGCCCGAGTTGAAACACCAACTTAGTGCAATTACAATCTCAGTACGAGCTACTCGTACCGGCCAACAGTACCCGCAGAAGCTGGTCGGAAGTTCTCACCCTATATATATATATATATATAATTAATTAAAAAAATAAAGTAAATATATATATATATATATATATATATATATATATATATACCATCGGACCTCCGTATAACGAACTTTTCTACAGCGAAAATCTTTGAAAAATGAACTTTTTTATGTCCCTTGGAACTTTACATATAAAACTGGTTCTATAAGACGAAAATAATTTCTCTATAACGAAAACAATTTCAGAATGTTAGAAGAAATATCTGACAATTTTGAAAAAAATAATTGCTGAACATAGTAAACTGTAAGTAACATCTTTGCATTACTGCTTTACGCATATTGTTATATAATATACATAATGCATGTACCTACATATTATTATATATTAGGTTATTTTATCTGTTTTCTGCAATTTTACTATGCATTATTACTTTTTGTCATAAGCATAAATGATTAAAAGGTTGTTTATCAAAAATATTTAGCATATAAACACTTTCTGAGGAATATAGAATTTTTTTCCTGAACAAATTCTATAGAACACAATTTCTATCTATGTAGATATATATATATATATAAATATATATATATATATATATGTGTGTGTGTGTATGTGTGTGTGTGTGTGTGTAATAAAGGGGGATATACAAATAACCCAATAATAATAATAATACACAAATGCATATATATATATATATATATATATATATATATATATATATATATATATGTGTTGGTAATAGACCATAATTTTTACAATATTCTATAAATTCTACCGAATGTTTGGCGTTAATATGTTTGTAGTTCGTTTTTTCGATTTTTCTCACTAAAGTTTTTTGGTGAACGTTTAGTTTATTAAAATTCAAAATAAACTTATTTTTCGAATTCATGCTGCAAATAAGGCCATATTTCGATTCCAAATGAATCATCATCAGTGCTCCTTGCTGTATATATAGGGAAATATTGACTTTGTCAAGATGAACTTTGACGTTGTAAAAATTAACTTTGGTGTTGTAAAATTGAACTTTGATGCGAATTAACGCCAAACATTCGGTAGAATTTATAGAATATTGTAAAAATATATATATGTGTATATATATATTTATATATATATAAATAAATATATATATATATATCATTATATAATATTAGATCAAAAAAATACTGAATTAGATGAGCAAAAAAACATCACATACGTTGAACAAAGTTTTTCCCAACATGCTAACTAATAAAGATACTTTCCCACATGCTAACAAAAATTATTTGAATAAAATTTTCACTCTTGAACAAACTTCATAATTTTCGGCAAAACGAACCTGATGCTCCAAGCATGAAAGTGCAAATGGTATTCCTCACTTTAGCTGTTACACAATTTAAAACATTCATGTAGCAAACCAGTGGAATGAGGATGCAGTTGATAATCCCTGATGCATGCGTGGCAAGGAAACCACCTGGAAAAGAAATAGTCGTGTAAATGTGTTGTAACCAATGTTACAAATTGAGAGCAGCAAAGTTAGTTATTGTGTTATTTTGTTACACACACACTCACACACCGCACACACGTTGATGAATCTAATTTATAGCCGCAATTTATAAAAACAATATCAGCTAAAATTCAAACGAAACAACAGTTTAAACAAAATAAAAATTAAACAGTTTTCATGTTTATTTTTTTTCACAAATCTACTTTACCAGTTTTTCATCATTACTCATGATGATATTTTTGCTTTATAGAAAAATTTGCATTTGTCATTAACCACCACCATTTCCTTTTTCCAAAAATAATTTCCATTAAAATCCCTTGCCTACCTCAACTCAATTCACAACCTTCTGTCGTTTAAAAAAGTATTAATACCATATAGAATGGTAACAGTAAGACACTATATGATGTAATATAAAACCTAACATCAAATTTCATGTTATTGTAATGAGTTGGCATTGACGTCTGTCTGTACGACGAAATTAAACCTTTGTTTTTTTGTTTGTAGATACGTCTTGTCTTGCACGTGTTGGTACATTTCATTTGTTTTATGAGCCTTTTCTTACCTGCGTTCGTGTCAGTGTTTCATCAGATCAAATTGATCCGATGCTTCTCTGTGTGTTTATCTCTGATTCATTTATTTATTTCGACAACTATTATATTTTCTTCTGCGTTCAATTTCCATTCCACATATCAGAATCAGCCAACCACTTCAACTTCTTCTACTCTTATTTTTCTTTCCCAATTCACCCGCCAATCAACGAATGAATGGATGAAATGCGGAGAGAGAGAGAGAGAGAGAGAGCTTGTGTGAAACGCGCTAACGATATTACTTCAACGTGCAAGCGTGCAATTGAGGTAATTGGAGATGTCATTATGCCATGCCACCGTGTCTGCTTTTCCGTCCACTCCTAAATCTTCGTACTCCAACCTACATACTCTATTTGATGCTCGGCGTTTTTTGCGTTATATATATATATATATATATATATATATATATTTATAAAGTTCTGAAAAGGACGGTAAATATATGAAAAATATTTTATTATTATGTAAACAATTAATGTACCTCTTGTGGCCACTTTAACACGCAACAAGCGACTAATATCGTGGCTTGAAGTTTGCTTTAAAAAATATTTCCTAACGTATTATTACATACGCGTGCAGATGGACATGTATACAAACGCAAACAACACGCACCACACACACACACACACGCACACACATACACACACAAACACGCACACACACATATATATATATATATACATATACATATATGAATGGTATACGCAGTAGAAGTCTGCTTGAGCCGCATTGGAACTTAGCAGGGTGTCGGGGTTGGATGAAAATTATGCGACTCCGGCTCTCAAAGGTTTCAGACTCCATATGCGACTTTCAGAAATATTGTTTAACTTTTGCATCTTAATTTACATACTAGCGTTTATTTCTAGTATTAAAGATGATAGCATATCGTTACGCATACTTATCTTCTAATAAACATAATCATGAAAATATATTTTCAAAATGAAAAATGAAAAATTTTCTAATTCATATTACTCTACGGAATCGGATAAAAAAATATCCGACTTCGACTTCAACTCCGACTTCTCAAAAATTACGACTTCGGCAAAAATCTCCGATTCCGATCAACTCCAACACTCTTTAATGTATGTATGTCTGTGGTGTGTGTGGTGTGTGAATTTATGTGGTGTATGTATGTGTGTGGTGTGTAAATGTGTGTGGTGTGAATGTGTGCACTTTTGTGTAGTTTGTTTTAGCGGATCGGTTTCACTTAATCTAAATTGTTCTAATCTGTAATTGCTGTAATCTAAATACAGCAGCGAATTATGTAACGTACGCGTTAATTAACAACCACTTGTTTATAAAAGATAATAGTCATACACTCATAACAAATTGGTTCAACACACAAAATGTTACACATTGACAGATACCTGAAATGGTCTCAATTTGTTCAAAAATTAGTTGGACACTGTCATCCCAACACAGCCTGCTAATTCTTTTTCCAACTGTAGTTCCAAGTTCTTCATTGTTACTAACATCAACATCCCTCTTGTCGTTGTTATTATAGCTTATGTCATACTTACTGCTATTATGATTGTAATTGTCGTTGTCATAATTAGTAATGTTTGAAGTTTTCGAAATGTTTGTAGGGGGTCCTAACGCTGTTAACATTTCCGTCGTCGAATGCGATGGATGAATCATCATTTGGGCCGTCGTTGTTGCGTCCCTATTCAACAGCCTTGATGTGAAAGCTATGATGGAAAAATTAAAACTCGCACTATTAGTGTTAATCGTCGTTGTCTTTGTTATTTTTGTTAATGTTGTTGACAATGTTGTTGCGGTTGGTGTTGAAATGGTGTTTGTAGTTGATATGTCAGCTGCTGAGAATGTTGTTGCGGAGATTGTAGAACATTTGACTGGATGTCTGTTGTCTTGTAGTAACTTCACAATTAAACCTGACAAGAAATAAATGCATGGACTTTTAAATTAAAAGAGTATCTATACTAGGAAAAAAATGAAATAATTAAAGATTGAATCCTGTAAGATATAATCAGACTTGGTCCGGGCCTGCTAACTGAAATTGCTGCGTTCTATATGATAGCTTCATATAATGTTTTGTATATAATACAAACAAACAGAAACAGCAAAATCGTTACATAAAGAATCTATATGTACTTACTTATTTAATGGTTATATAATATTAATTTTAACATCACATTTCTACAACGAGCGAATTCAATAACAATATCCGAGCAAAAGCTCAGTTAGGTTCGCTGACAAAAGTTTTGAATTTATTCTAACAGCACAATTATTTTTGGAAACGTTTGAACACACAAATATGGCGATGGTGTTGGATCACATAACACAATTACTTTAATATTTACAAACAGCTGGAATGGATACACTACAAGATGGTTCAAGACTCTATCAATGAATTAAACAGAGTATAAAAAAATTTAGATTCCATTTTTTGGAGCTAAAAATTTTTCAAAATTTGCAAATTTCAAGTTAACTAAAAAAATCTTGACATTGAGGTGCGGATTGTTAAAAAAATTACAGCCTACTAACCACTTGGAAGTGCGAAATAAATTTTGTGGTAATGTTCACAGCGTGGCTATGTATCAAGTAATCAATAGTTTTAAACAGACTCGCTGAGCATGACAATATTTAAGCTGAGTTATCTTGTTTAATTTCAAAGAATTTGGCAGAATTTTGAAAAAAATGCGTCTGCATTGGTTGCTGAACATATTTGATTTTCATTTGTTCGTTATATTATATTGATACCGTATCAGTATCACTCTAGTTTGCCAACGGATATTTTATTAATAATAAACAATATTTTCCTGAACGACATTTTGCCAGATAACATTTTCCCAAATGATATTTATAATATTTACAATTTTTGAAAAAACCTGCATTACCATACGATCCTGAAAATGACGTAATTCATGCATTTGAAATGTTAACTGGAGGCTAATTATACAAGATCGGGAGATGGAAATTGTCCAAGAATTGTTAGGTTGCGTGGATAACAATTATACTGGCTGGCCTGCTTTCAGTAAGATTCGACACATTCCATAACTTTTTTAAAGATTTCAGAAATTGGTACATTGCCGTTCAAAAATGGAATTTCCCAAAACGATAAGAATGGCCGAAGAAGAACGGTATCGATAGTTCGTTCAGTTGATGTGAGCAAATCGTACAATATAACAAATTGAGCAAATTTCTATAACAAATTATTTTATTGAAAATTTTATTTTTATTCGTTTAAATAAAGAATGACTTGTAATAAGAATTTCGTAGCCCAAAAATAAGATGCCAGGCATTATTTGCAGAAGACATCAGGCAGGGAACGGACAAACTTGTAACTCGATAACCTATGTATTTGTTTTTCGTATTTGCATACTCTGTTTTATTTGTGTTTGCATTCCGTGTCTGTATTTGTATATCGTGTTTGTTTAGTGTTTGTATTTGCATGCAGTGATGCTTCTCTGCGTATTATTTAGCTGGCGCCATTCATCTACGGCATGCCTTCACAAAAGTTAAACTTCCAAGCCACTGAACAAACAGCTCGTATCTTGCTTAGGATTTGCATTATATAAATTAATTGTTCAATTAAATTTCTGAATGACAATTCTTCAATAATTTTGTTTTCTAAAATTTTTATAACAAGTTAATAAATATATAAAGTATTTTCAACAAGGTACAAAATGCCTAAATATGAATTGTACACATGTATCAGATACATTTCAACGAGTGCGTAAATAACATCAGGGGCCAGGCACCAGCAAAACTTCGCATGGCCTGTTCAAGCGTACAGCTTCAAACGTTTCTTAAAAAATCTTCCATGAAAGTGTCGTGATGTTGTCATTTCATGTCATTATTATGTCTCATATTTTAATTCAAACTTCTTAGTTTCAGTAAAAAACATGGATGTAAGTTTTTTCAACTGCAAAAGTTTTCAGCTTATCAGTTTATTAAATTAAGTTCAACATTTTCTTAAAATATTTTCACCGTGTAACGAACAAATAAATTAAACATTAAATTAACTACCTTCGACGAGCTTCTTGTTGGATGCCGGAAGATTCGATGAATTGAAGCCACCATGTTTCGAAGCTCCTGCCGTTACGATATTACGCAGAAGATATTTCTCCTGGACGTCCAACTCGAAAAATATGTCAGACGAGTGCGGGTCGTCGCCGAAGTGAATTGCATCTGTGCGATCCAAGGACGATGAATGAACTGATGAAAGCGGTTGCACGTGCAGTTGGAACTTGGAGAATGGGAAAAGCAGAGTGAAGTCGTACCATTTTTGAAAGGTTAAGTAGAAAAGTGCCATGACAAAACTTGATAGAGCAATTTCCCGAACGTTTTTTCGCAGTTGAATGATGAAATTAGTCATTGTGGTTGGACTGGAAGACGCGGTGCAATTGATGAAGGCATTATGATGGATGGTCAGACGCAGATGTGAATGAGGATTTTCTACTTCCATTCATGTTTGCATTATATAGTCGGACTATATATGACATGTGTGTGTGTGTTTATGTATGTATGTAAATGTATACGCATATATGTATGTATGTATGTATGTATGTATGTATGTAAGTATGTATGTATGTATGTATGTATGTATGTATGTATGTATGTATGTATGGATGTATGTATGTATGTATGTATGTATGTATGTATGTATGTATGTATGTATGTATGTATGTATGTATGTATGAGAAGAAAATAATGGCAATTAGTTGAATGATCCACTTCAGTTAAAGTCTGCATGAATTTTACCTAAGGCTTCATGGAACATTCTTCTCTCAACCTCTGTACTCACTCACATTCACTCTCACACGTGCACATTCACACGTGCACATTCACACGTATACACTTAGCGTACACATTCACGTGAAATAAATGAAATACCTGGCAGAAATGAACGAGATATGTAATCATCTGATGTATTCGAGGTGTTTGACCTTAGTCTTATAATAAAGTCTTATTAGGATAACCCAGTTTGATTCAATTTTAAACACTATTAACACGGTGAGATTTATTCACAAAATGATTAAAAAAACAAATAATGAAGTGGGGTAAAATTAATTAAGTTTAGTGAGAAATTTTAAAGTGCCAAGTTAACCCGCGGACGCCCGAATTGTGTCTTTTTGCAGACGTGCAAATATTAGCAATTGTGAGGAACTTTTTGAAAAATTTCCTGCTGCCTGGGGCATACGCAAACAAAGGAATTCCATTTCTTCCGTTTATTTTCGTTAAATTCTTTTTCACGTTTTAATGTTTTGTTTCAGTTAATACTTATTTTTGTTTCTATACTCGATTTTATTATATTTCTTTGAAATTTGTTTAGAAATCATTTTTATAGAGAAACCAAAAAAGCGTAAGTAAAATTATTACAAGATGTTTTAATATAAAATTTGTTTTCAATGCTTTAAATAAGTAGCAATATTTCTTGAATGAGTTTAAAAAAAGCTGTTTTTATCTGTGATATATAAAAAAATGTAGGAAAAACATTCGTTCAACTAAAAACATCATAAAAGAAAATAAACGTCAGTTAGGATGATGACTTGTCAATATCACGTGATGCTGATGTTGACGTCACTGGACGCATGAGCCATCGTCATTCTCAAGTTCTCTTTAACAGGCTGATCGTCTGAACATTTTTCAGCACATTTAAGTTATAAAATAAATTCTGATTAGTTTTTTTTATGTGAATTTAAATGCATTAACATTAACACAAAAAATATCATCGTCACCATCATCAAAGAGCTCATCAACTGTTATCATAACCATCTTCTTCTTCACCAGCATAGTCATTATCCTCATCATCATCCTCTTCTTCCTCATCACTTGCACGCCCTTGCTAATTGTTTTCCTGGCACACGGAACACACTCGTACGATCGATTTTCATTTCAAAATATTTACACAACATCCTCCCGTGTGCTTTTATTGCTTGGCAAGTGATGATAAAGAAGATGATAAAGATGGTGAAGTAGAAGATGAAGATGGTGAAGATGACGACGAAGATGATGAAGACGAAGAAGATGATGAAGAAAACGGAGAAGAAGAATTTGATGATGAAGATGACGACGACGATGATGATGAAGATGATAGTGACAATGATGAAGATGATGATGAAGAAGATGATAATGAGGGAAAAGGAAAAGGAGGAGACAATGAAGATGAAAACGATATTAATAAAAAAACGTATTAATGATAAAGATGATGACGACGATAATGAATGATGAAGAAAAGTTAAAGTTTTAAATGGAAGTAAGTGTTTCCGTCCACCTCTTATTAAGTCATCGTTGATTAAATGGTTAAAAAGAATTATATTGATGGTATGGTGGTTTTTTTTGTGTACATATAAACTATATTGACCAATAACTTATCCTAATTTGATGACGATCATTTTTCAATTTTCACAAACAAATTATTTTAAAACTTTACGAACAAACTCCATGTAGCATTGATGCGTTTTTAAATATTTTGGGAAGTTTAAATTTTTATTCGAGTGCGATTACATGAATTTATTATAGTTAATTGTCGTACGTCGTAATTATTATGTACCCATTCTGTAAGATGAAATAATGAGAAAAATTTAAAAAGTCCTTTCCAATATGTCACTTTGTTGAATAAATCTTCTATTGCAATCACGTCAAATAACGAAAATTGTTATTAGTACTCAAATGTATTACAACTTTTTTCCATTTACGTCATTAATGAATATTAATCGGAATAATTTAAATATTTTTGGTCTAATTTAATAAATTTATTTAATCAAATAATTTAATTTATTTTGCTTTGGGTAAATATTATTTATTCTTTTATTAATATTTTAAATTTGTTACAAAAATATGTTATATTTTGTTTTTATTCGCTTGGCATCAATTGCAAGATTTGCAATCGGGGTTGAACCTGAGTCTGAGACGACTTTTCATCAAAGCATCATCTGACTGCTGCTGTTGCTGGTGGCCAAGCAGGCGCCCTGACTTCACTTTCGCGATTTCACTTGACTTCCAAATTTGTGACTTACACGACCTGGCTTCAATTCTAAATTCACTCTAACTATTAGCAATTCATTGTAACAAGATGCAACGCTATAAAACTTTTTACAAAAACTGATATGGACATTCCAATAATTTGCCAGCAAGTATCAATTTGTAACATACATATTTACATGGCAACCGTGATAAAACATTGACTGAGCTATTAAAACTACTAGTAACCTATTACAAAAAATTAATTTTTTTCAATCGAAAACTTATTCGACAAAATGAAGTTACTTCACTGCGTGACGTGTTTGCTGAGTAATTTGAAAATGAAATGCATATTGTCATGTATAAAAAACACTAGAAAAAGTTGCGTTCTATGTTTTAGATTAGTCCCTTGCTTGGAAAAATTTGTTCGACTGCGGGACACTTGTTTCTCATGCCCATAAGTTTAGACTGCTTGAATGTGTCGTCGTTTTGTTTTCAGAAACTTCAATTTGATTGCATTTTCAGTTTATAATTCACTTTTAAAAAAGGTGAACCGTAATTTTAAAAAAAGTGCCTTGACTTGACTTGGCACCTCTAAAGTCCACTGAGTCGACTTCATAGCAAAGACTCTCAGGTCAGGTCAGGCCAGGTCAAGCCAGGCTAGGTAAGGTAAGGTCAGGTCAGGTCAAGTCTAATTAGGTTCATAAAAATATTTTTATGTATCAAGCATTCGATAATTCAAAAAATCCTATCTTCAAAACAACTTAAATTAATGTTGCACATACGGCGAACATTTATTTGAAAGTAAAAAAGAACAAAAATTGCGAAAAAATAGTCTCTATCTTAAAGCAAACGTGGTTTTAATTAACAGAAACACCATTTGACATGACAAAACTTGCATGCAGACGTTAATATAAATATAAATATATATAAATGTATAAATAAATATCAATTCTCTAACCATGAACGTATTTGATCACATAAGTTTTTCTGTAACTATTCTGTTAATTTTCTTCTAATGAGAACGTTTAAAATTTATTTTCACGCACTTTGCGAGTTGTGAACAAAAATTTTATTTGATGATTAATCAACAAATTTTCTATCTTCATATATATTTTTTATCCTGAAACACCATTTATTGAAGTTTCAAATTCAAAATCGTTCTGGTGTGCTGGTCAAAAATTTAATTTCACTAGATTCTAACGAATAAAAAAGAATTTTCTGCATGGACAGCCACGATCGTCAAGCTAGACCTACTGCATCAAATCGTGCAATTTCAATTTTTACAATATTTTCTACGATTTTAACAACGAGTTGTACTGCAAACATTTGAATCGTTAGTTTTCATAAAAACAGTAATTTCGATGATGTTCCCACAGAAGTTCCTACAACCACTCCATTCCAACAACTATCTATTTTTAACCAAATAAAATTTTTTTTATAACTTCACCGGGTACAAATAATTTGTCTTTTTAGTTTTTTTTGTTCTCATGTTGTAACTCCTACTAACATTTTCAATACAAATGATAAAATCGCAAACATTTTGTAATTAATGCTACCAATGTTCTTTGCGGCACTTTTGTTACTACTATTTCAACTAATACTGCTACTACATTTTTTTCTACCTCCAGTACTGTTTTATTACCATTACATTTATAACAACATTAATGTAACCTTGTGATGCTGTTGTCAGAAACAGAAGCAGCTGTTCTAAGAATACTAATACCATTAGTAATTAGTAGTAGAGTGTTACGTAGTGCAGTAGTTGTGCATCTACTATCATCATAGTTACTACTACAACAAAGGATAAAACAATAGCAAGAATGCTACTCCTCCTCCTTCTACTACCGCTTCTACTACTTTTACTACTATAACAACAACATTAACAACAACAAAACAACAACAACAACAACTACTACTACTAATAATAATAATATTACTGAAACCACTGCTATTACTACTACTGCTATAGTAAACGCAACTGCCCATTTATTGGAAATTAAAACAAACACCACAAATAATAAGTTATTCGTCTGCTTTTAAAATGCTGCTACACACACACAGCTGAGTTTACTGCCGATATTTTGTTGAGTCACTTTACAGGAAAAAATTCCCCAATGAAATCAAGAGTACTAGAAATAATAAAATAATCTGGAAATAACTTCGTACCAGAAAAAAGTAAAAGTAGTAAATGTTTGTTGGATGTGCTAGCGACGAAGCGGAGCCATGAAAATAAATCATGTTCACTTTGATACGTGCGATGCTTCTATCGTCAATAAGGACGTTCAATCAATTACCCTTAAATCTCTTTACAGCCGGCTTCGAACTTTCGATTGATTAAAATTTCTGAAATGTACCTCAGGTCTACACACCCATGAATGTTTCGCTCATTTCATTTGATATACGTGTCCACTGTGCAGTGCTGATGTTACTTTTGTTTACGATATGATGATCATTATCTTATTTTTTCAGTTTTTTTTTTATAAAATAACACCATCTTTTTCATTTTAAATACTTTTATGTAAGAATTTTGATAAAATTTCAGAATTTTATATTTTGTTGTGGTCAAAATACTCTCTGAATGTTTGCTGTCCGTCTGGTGTCCGGCTGTACTACTGGAGGGATCGATATGATCGTTTGGCAACAATCCTGAAAATCTGAACAAGCAAAACTTTACTTCAACATTTTTTTTGGCTTTTAAATCATTTCATGAGACGTGAATGTTTGCATGGCAAAGATCAGCTAATGTTTGAGATTTGCAAACGCTTCAAGGCAGTTGTGGACTTGTGTGCTGGTTTTTTTTGGAAATAGTTTATTACTGTGAACTGACGTGTGCATGAGTAACGAGCGACCACCTGGATTGGCTGGTCGACGTTCGGGTAATTGATGCTCAAATTTACTTGCAGTTTCCTTTACAGATGTTAATTTTGTTGTTCTCATTTTACTAGTTTTATTTTTCCATGTTTTAAAATTATATGATTATAAGCATGGGTAATAAACGATTATCAAATGATGCTTACCAATGTTTAACATAATTTTTTCATTTAAAAAGTCAACCCCGACGCATTAAAATTCAGCAAATAAAAAATAAGTGGTAGCAGTGTGGTTGCTGAAAAATAAAAATATATTTGCTAAAATATGAAGAGGAAATAGCATAATGCTTTCGTTATGCGTTTGCAGACGACATGCGCAAGAAATCCTGCGCCAAACGATGCCTTTGCACATGATACATGTTCTCATGATACATGTTCTTATAGTATGTACTATCATGATATTTTTTAACGATACTTAGTCATATAATGTTTGTCTTTCTTTGCGCTGTTTGTTGACGTGATACCATTTCCTCGTGACGTCCGTCCAGCGACCGGCGGCATGCATGAATTCATTTTCACGTGACAAAATTTTTGAAATTGTCATCAATGATAATTTGCATTCATGCATTCAACAATTATTTTCCGCCACGTCATTCAATTTTAAATGCTATCTCCACTTAGAAATAGTCTCTGCTTTTCTCTCTCTCTCACTCTCTCTCTCTCTCTCTCTCTCTCTCTCTCTCTATCTCTTTTCTCTCTTTCTTGGTTTTTGTATTACTACTGCTACTGTTGCTGCTACTGCTGCTACTACTTTTGCTGCTACTACTACTGCTACTACTATTACTGTTCTGTCAACAAATACTACAAAAATTTTCACTACTATCATTATAATTATTAACCAAAATAAATACTCAATATATATTAAAATTTTATTTTTCTATGTTTCCTCAATAAAAAACCAAAATAAAAAACTTTAAATAAATTTCTCATCAGAGTGATCTTCGCGTTCTCCACTTAGAAATAATCTCTGCTTTCTCTCACACACTCTCTCTCTCTCTTTCTCTCTCTCTATCTCTTTTTTTTTGGTTTTTGTATTGAGTTCTTACAAATATTTCAAGGCAGCATGCTTGCACGCATCATGGAGCGTGGAGGAACAGTATGCGTGGAAATGGAAAATCATTTCAATGCCATGTCCATTCAACTACATCATCATTTCAAAAAAAAATCGCGTATTGTTCAAAGTAAAAAGTACACACACACACACACACAAACACAAACACAAACAAACACACACAAACAAACAAACGAACATGAATGTACATTTATATTTGAATGCAATCTTTCTTTGTTAAATAATGTAACCGCCGAAAAACAAGCTAGTGAGAGAAAAGTTAATCAGAAATGATGTCCAACTACCATCTGAAGTTTTCAAGAAACAAATTAAACTCCTCAAATAAAAAACAAACAAACAATAACTAAGGAACGAAAGATTTGTTGAACGATTAATTGGTATTAATTAACACATACTCAATGAATGTGACAACGATAGATATCCTATTTGTTTACATTTGAAATTTAATTACACGAAATAGCTGAAGAGATTAGCTTGGACATTCTCTCTTTCTCTCTCTCTCTCTCTCTCTCTCTCTTTCTCTTTTTCTCTGCCTATCTTTCCCATGACGATCATTAGCATAAAAATCAAGAACATTGAATGGTGTTGAACCATTTATTTAATGGTCTACTTCTTATTCACATTTCAATGAGTTTGTAATTTTATTTGGAGAATAAATTTGTGAGGATTGTTTGAGGAAGAATTTTATAATCAAAGTGATTAAATGAACGAGCTAGTGAAAAAAGAAATGAATGAACGAAGGATGGAAGAATGAATGAGTTGCTTCCACTCAGCACTTATCTCCTTTTTAATATCTTACATCATTGTTTCGTTACCCTGCTCAATACTTATATTAATTTCCCCACGAACGAAGGGAATAAGTGATGGTGACGATGATGATGATGATGTGATAGTGCTATGATGAGGATGATGATGGTTTTATGATGATAACGGTGTTATGATGATGATGATGTGTTGGTGTTATGATGATGTGATGGTGTCATGATGATGATGATGTGATGTTGATGATAATGATTAGGATAATGAATCTGCTGATGAAGACGCTAGAAATAATGAAAGTAATGATTAAATGGTGATGATGGTGATGATGATGATGATGATGAAGTGGATGACGAAAAATGGTGACTAAGTGATAATGATATAAAATTAGATTATGACTTTGGTGTTTGTATCTATGTGATTTATCTCAGTTCTAAGAAGAACAGCAGCATTGACGATGACGACGATGATGACGGTGATTGCAAATATCTCCAAAAGCAAGAGATCTGCAAATAATATATCAAGAATTTATTATATAAACCAAAAACCATTATTTAGAAGGAAATGATGATGAAGAAGATGATGAAGATAACTACAATGATAATGATCAAGAGGGCGTCAGTATTGAGGAGGATGATTTAATGTTAGTAATCATGTTGGTTGATGATGATGCTCTTAATCGCGATGACGATGATGATGATGATGATGATGATGATGATGATGAGGATGATGAAGATGAAGATGATGATGATGATGAAATATCGACATGAACGCATCTGCTTAATGGTAGTTATTAATATTTTATACAAATGTCAACTTTACAAAATTCTTCCGTCGTTCAGACTTCTAAAAATTTTTTCCATTAAATAGAGTCGAAATTTTCAGAAAATATTTTCGGTAACTGAAAACGTAAACTGTAAAATACGTTTACGTTTTCAGTTTCAGTTTCATTTTCAATGAGTATAATGGAAAAACAACAAATGATTTAGCAAATAAAACCACATAAATTAATGTTACTATTTTTGTATTTTTGTGTTAAGTAATTCTTATTAAATTGATTAATTAGAGAGTTCAGCAAAAAATTAACCAATAATAAGAGAATTTTAGACTTTTTCATTAAATGTGCGGCTGAACGAACCACACGAAACATTGTTATAAACAAAACTATGATACATAAAATTTGATTGATTGTTTGGTTGGGTGATGTGATGATCAACAGATTTTGAATGATGACATCACACACAGTTTACATTCAATTACCATGTGCACATTATTATGAACAAGAATGGTCCAAATGAATTTCTGTTAAGATTAACTTTATTAATTTGATACATACATATACACACTTACATGCACACATACATGCACAGACATAGTTAAATACATTTATACACACGTATACATACAAGCATAGATACCTACTGATTTTGAAAATTATTTTTTTGATCATTTCCCCAACTTGATTTGTTCATTTCATCTGTCCAAGATAATTTTATTTATTCATTTAGCGTCTAAAAACGAGAGAAGTCCGTGATTGTTTGGAGTGATTGAATGAAAAATTGTCATGGTCGGTTGTAGTTTTTGTTGGTTTTGTTGCTACTTTTATTGGTTTGCTGTTATCATTGTTGTTGTGAATATTGTTTATCTGTGGTTGTTGTTGTTGCTGTTGTTGTTATATTGTTGTTGTTGCTATCGTTGTTTCGTATTTTCAATTCCATCTATTTTGTTCGTTTGCAAAATTACGTAAAAACTTTTCTGAGCGATGCAACTTAAAAACTTTTTTCTCGCGAGTGCATCGCTTGTAGAAATAATTCCTGGCAACTTCTTTTCCAACCGACCTCCAACTGACAGCTGGAAAGTCTTCAGACTGGTTGAAAACGCGAGTTGGTCGGTGAAAACAACGGAAAAATTTATTTTTGTTTGTCTGAGCGATGAAGACCTGCTTGCTCATATATTGATGCTTTTTTCGTTGTAGTGGCTCCTCATTTAGTAACAGTCGTTAGATTGATGCAAACCAAACTATAGACTGCACAGTTAGCATCTGCACACTACAACATAGGTACATACACATTTACATGTGAATCAGGTAGGCTGAAGCAAGTATTTGAAAAAAATATTTAGAGCAAGCGTTTGAGGCAAGTCATGACGCAAGAGCAACCGACGCGAGGCATGATGAGACTTCGACTGTCTCAGCTCACTCGTCTCTCAATTAATTTATGATGTCAAGATATTGAACAAACTGATTTATAGAAACAAAATATTTTAATTAAAGAGATCATATAAAATAAAATTGAATTGAAAGAAATAATACTAGAAAGAGAGGAAAGATTTATAGTAAATAACTGAAAAAGCTAACTGACATGTAAATAAAAAATCTGATCGTTAAAGTGAAAAAATGAATAAAAATAAAAGCAAAAATAGATTGTATGAAGGAAGAAGTAGGAACCAATATAAGATGAATGAACGTCCTAGCAATCTAACGAATAAATGTTTGCTGAAATGAGCGAATAGAGATTTGAGTGCAACAATAAAAGCGCCACAACCCAGCCTGTATATCCATCACTAAACATTCATCTGTAGGTTGTTTCGAAATTAAAAATTCATTGATTCAATAACAAATCAATGTTTCTTTCAACATAAATGACAACGAAAATGTTCACGAAAAATGGTAAAAGACTACCTACCACTAGCCTACCACTTCAATTCAAATTCACGTTCCATTCTTTTTTTGAAAAACGTTTATTAAACGTCATTAACGATTAATAACTACAACCGGGTCTCCGATTTTAAAATTTAAATAAAATTTTTGACTCGAATCAAGAGGAACTATATTTTGACGGTGAATAAATTATATATTTGTACAAATTCTCACACGTGTCAAACAACTATATTCACTGCAACTGCAACCACAACATCCGATCAGCACCTACCTTATAATTTCTTTTAAGGCACCCAAAAGAATACACTCACAGACGATTTTATGGATATTCGTTTTAATGAAGTTATCTATTCCAACGAGTCATTAATCTCCATCACGCACATAAACTGGAATCTCTATAAAACAAATATAAAACATCGCTGCATGATCCTCTCTGGTGTACTCTATAACTTATACACGCTCCTCTACTCCTTTCAAAACGCTCCGAATCGCATAATGGAGAAATGATGGAGAACATAACATTATCGCTGATAGCTGTGATTTTGGTGGTGGTGGTGGTGGTGGTGGTAGTGGTGGTGGTCGTCGTAGTGGTTTTGATGTTGGCGGTGGCAGCAGTTGTAGTGTTTGCAGCTGTAGTTAATAAAATCTTCCTTAATTCCCACAGCAGCATCAGCTTCAACCGTTACGTCACAACAATTAGTTGACATTCGAATGCCCTGAAACGGGCATGAAATTATTTTCTACAGATTTATTGAAGCGAGAGATTTCAATGGCGTCATCATAATATATATTTTTTATTATTCTTCTTTACAGAAAATCAGATCCTGAATGACGTGCGAAAACATTATTAAAATAATGATAGTAATGAAAGACTCAAACAAAATGTATGTTTGGAGTTTACTGAGTTGATTTAAAGATTGTAAAAACATTACTTTGTGTTTGAAACTAATAGGATGATCAAGTTATCATGAGAGTAGGAAGCTGAGAATATCTTCACTCTTGTGCGAAAACAAAGAAAAAAACAATATAAAGACATAGAACCCCAAACATTCATGCTTGTCAACATACACGTGTACATATGCATACATACATACATACATACATACATACATACATACATACATACATACATACATACATACATACATACATACATACATACATACATACATACATACATACAATCAAATTTAGTCAGACGCTTGGCTTTTGGTGTCATTCGTCAATAATTTGGTTTTAACAACATACATACATGCATACATACATACATACATACATACATACATATGTAACGGGTTCGATATTAACTAAACGCAACGACAGATATATTATTAATCCTCCTTTATTAAAACCTAACTAAATAATTAATCGAATAAACCAAATTAACGAAAATGCAACGATACAATAACCAACTTTACTAATGTCGACTCCGGCACAAGAGCCGCAGAAAAGAAAGATAGTTAACTTATTTGCGTAGGCTATTTATAGGCATGCAGGGTGCTCTCTCCTAGGTAAGCGCTTGTACTTTGGTCTAGTAATCGACCCACGTGACCATACGGCGCTCTCTCCTAGGTAAGCACACGTGCTTTGTGCTAGTACTTATTTCACGTGATCATGTAATGGAACAATTTCCATTACATACCTCCAACGCCTAGGAGGATGAATGTAACATTCATCACACATACAAAAATAAAAACTAAACAAAACAAAAATCAATGTCCAAAAATGCGATAAATTTTTCTTGACTTTTATATCCTGGAGGAAAATTTGGCAACCTTACGTGCACCTGGACGATAATAGAATTGTGTATTATACTCTTGATTTTGGATAAGCAAATCCATGATCGGAATTTTAGAATAGCCCAAACTGAAGTAATCTTTGTGCCTCTTTAACTCGGGCATTGTATAGTCTGGCATTGGCACAGCTTCGCATCTGATGTTGCTGGTGATGTTGGCCACCACTTGACTCCTGTCTGACTCTGGTCATATAATTCATTGGGGGCCTGTTCGAGTAAAAATGAGGTTGCATTTGACTGTTGAGATGGAAGCTTGGCCCCGAACCGAGAAGGGGCTCAACTTTGAAATCCTCCAGTCTCTGATACTTGCTGAGCCATCCCCTCAACCTGCCATCGACCAGCACATGTTTCCTTGAATATTTGAGGAAAGCCCAGAACTTTTCCAGGCCATATAACTGGCCATTTTAATAATCTTTGATGGTTTCCTCTTGGAAGTGCTCAAGCAAGTCAGGTCGATATCTTTTCTCCAAACCATAACTATAGAACCGAAACAGACATTCCAAGCCATACCTGAACCCTTTATTGGCATCTTCAATGGCAAGTTGCCTGAACTCCTCGTACATTTTTTGGTGAAAGTGGTGACGAAGAAAAAATGACCAAAACCTGAAAAGAGTGTTCATTTCTGTAGACTGCCCGATCCCAACCTTCCGACGATCTTTGAGGCATTTGGCTCGGTAAGAATTGTACTTGTGCCAGGTGAAGTTGTTGTCCTTCAGTAGCTCATGGGATGGGTGTTCCAACGTTACACACGCCACTGACAAGCTTTTTGAAACTGTGTGACTTCTTTCATTGGTTGTCGACGATGCTAAGGACGCGTATGTTGACGGAAATTCTACTGGAACATGTCTTGATGTCGACGGCTTCGCAGAAGTTTTGAGGCTCTCCGAAAAATTCTCGGCATTGGACGATCTGGGTTGTAGAGTCTCACCCAAAGATTTATGATCATATTTTGAGGAGCTGATGTTGTCAATACTTTTATAATTTGTTATTTCATCATTAGTTTGTTCCTGATGTTGTTGCGGTTGCTTTTTTGACTGCCTCTGCTGTTGACGTTTTTGTTGTGGTCTTTGTGTTTCTTTGTTCGTTTCGCAGCGCATGACGTTTCTAGTGGCCGTAGGTGTATTTCTATTTTTCCATGTACAGTGCTTTGCAATATGACCAATCTTCCCGCAAGAAAAACAGGTTTGTTTGGGTGAAGCTGATTTGTTGTTGCTACTTCTATACATCTGGTGCTCATTTTCTCGAAATGATTGTATCTGATTGATACTCTCCGGTATACATGTATTGTCGCTCGAAACTTTCATGTTCATGGCAGTTTCATATTTGTCGATCGTTTGTGCCAACACGTCAGGACTCATCCAGGAAGCTGCTTGCTCTTGTGACAAAATAAATTCCAGAGTACGTCTTGATATCAACTCTTTCATTCTATCTGCACATATCAATTTCATTGCATCTTCTAATCCCGTAATGTTACGGTTTTGAAAATAGTGGTTCAGCGTGCCGTATAATTTCGCCCCGAAACTCGTGTACGATTCGCTTTTCTGTCTTCTCAGGGCGAAGAATTCATCTCTCAATTTTGTCGGGTTTAACCTGAACTCCTGCAGAATGAGTCTTTTAATTTCGCTATAATCCTTCAGACCGTCGGCGGAAATAGTATGCAACCACGTTTTGGCCTTTTCGTTCAAACTCATTATCAACAAATTGGCTTTAATTTCTCCGTCTACGTGATAGTTTCGAAAAATTTTCTCTACGTGTTCAAAGAATGCAGGAATATCTCTTGGCTCTAACGGACAAGTTCCTATCAGATGTTTTAACGACTCCGCGAAAAATCGAGTCTGTTGCATTAGTTTTATCGTGTTATTATCCTCACTAGCATCATTGGCCACTCTTCGATTATTCATACCTTCTACCTCTAGTCGTCGAATTTCTAATTCTTGACTCTTAAGCCTGAATTCGGCTTCATCTTTTTCACGCTGTCTGGCCATCTCTGCTTCATCTCTTTCACGCTGTCTGGCCATCTCTGCTTCATCTCTTTCACGCTGTTTGGCCATCTCTGCTTCATCTCTTTCACGCTGTCTGGCCATCTCTGCTTCTTTGAGCTTATATTCCCTCTCATCTTTTTCTCTTTGTCTACCAATCTCCGCTTCTCGAAGCCTATACTCCATTTCTAACTGTTTCCTTTCGTATAAGGTCAATCCACCTTCAGCATCTTTCGACACAGCGCCCTCCGCCGCAACACTGCATGGAGAATCAGCGCTGTCCGCCAAAATTGTTGCCCACGTTTCTAACAGCTGTGATCGGCTCATCAATCGTACACTGGCTTCGTCAATTGATCTCTTCAGTAGCTTCCTTGTTATTTGTTCGTTCGGCAGACGTTGTAATTTATGTTGTTTCATCTTCGTCAATCGATCCATTATAATTCTGAATTCTCAACTTACAACAAACGTACAACAAATGTAACAACTTATAACTAAGTATTTAATTAATCTTTTTATATAAATGTCAAAACGTCCTATTAGTTATTTAATTAATCACCAATTAAATAACTATCCCACTTCTGACACCAATGTAACGGGTTCGATATTAACTAAACGCAACGACAGATATATTATTAATCCTCCTTTATTAAAACCTAACTAAATAATTAATCGAATAAACCAAATTAACGAAAATGCAACGATACAATAACCAACTTTACTAATGTCGACTCCGGCACAAGAGCCGCAGAAAAGAAAGATAGTTAACTTATTTGCGTAGGCTATTTATAGGCATGCAGGGTGCTCTCTCCTAGGTAAGCGCTTGTACTTTGGTCTAGTAATCGACCCACGTGACCATACGGCGCTCTCTCCTAGGTAAGCACACGTGCTTTGTGCTAGTACTTATTTCACGTGATCATGTAATGGAACAATTTCCATTACATACATACATACATACATTCAACTGGGCGTTGGGGTGAAAGGAGGAGCAGAGGCGGCCGTACATGCGACCCGTAAATTGGTTCTGGACTTACCCGATAAATGGGGTTTTTTAAAAATTGACTTCAGGAATGCCTTTAATACCCTGAGGTGAGATTCGATGCTGGAGGCAGTCAAACGGCTCTGTCCCCAAATTTACAATTACTGCCACTCCGCATATGGCCGAATCTCTTCTCTTGGTTATAACACCTGGGTGATGGAATCGTCCGAGGGGGTGCAACAGGGTGACCCTTTGGGGCCGATGTTGTTTGCTCTGACCCTACACCCGGTGTTGGAAAAATCTCTTTCAAAATTCGTTTGCGGCTACCTGGACGATATCAGTTTGGCCGCCGAGGGTGCAATTTTAGCTACTGATTTCCTGTCTTTAAAAGACAATGCCTCCATCATTGGGCTTGAGCTTAATATTAAAAAATGCGAATTGTACGCAAACGACTCTTTCGAAATGCCACAGACACTGGCGGAAGTGCCCTTAGTGTCTGAGGCATCATTGAGCTTCTTGGGCACCCCATTGATGGAGGGTGAGTTTCAAAACACTTTTTTTAATAAAAAACTCGCAGAGCTGAAATTCGCCCTCGACCGAGTGTCTCATCTTCCGGTCCACGACGCGCTGACCATCGTCCGCAACGCCCTTAGTTTGCCTAGATTGATGTACTTCCTTCGTACATCCTTCTCGGTTGATGCATCCATTTTGGGCGGATT
>NW_008704083.1:4971742-5099184 GCF_000326865.2 Helobdella robusta
TCAAGCTCGGTTGCTGGAAGAGGCATACAAAACAACTTTTCAGTTTTTGTTGTCCTCTAGTCCCGACGATGCAACTTCGGCTCGTCTGCTGGCCGCGTCAAGCGACGCGAGCTGCGGTTGGTTGAGATCCTGGCCCAACTCATCGGTGGGTACCCGACTGGATGATGAGACGGTCAGAATGGCCATTGGTTTTCGTCTGGGTTTAACGGTCCACCATAAATATCTGTGTAGGTGCGGTGCGGAAGCTAACGAACTCGGTCACCACGGCCTGGTCTGTCGTTTAGGTGGAGGTCGTCAGTTGCGCCATTCCGCATTAAATGATTACATCTGCCGGCTTTTCTCCAAGGCTTCAATACCCGTTCTTAAAGAGCCCTCGGGAATTTCCGCGTTGGATGGAAAACGTCCGGATGGCTGCACGTTGATTCCTTGGAGAGCCAGTAGATGCCTGGCGTGGGACGTAACCGTTCCGGGCACATTAGCGGAACGGTACGTGCACTTAACCAGCAAAGAAAGTGGTTTGGCCGCAACCAGGGCATCAGATGAAAAGTTTAAAAAATATGAAGGTGCCCTGCCCTCGATGGATTTTTTACCTGTTTGCATCGAGGTTCTTGGCCCGATGGACAACAACACTTCAATATTTTTTAAAAAGATTTGCAAAAAGATAAGTGGCAGGTCCGGCGACAGCAAAGAGCTATTTTTCGCCATGAATCATATATCTTGTTTGCTGCAAAGGTTTTTGCGCGTCTGTGTTACCGAAAATGTTCAATTAAACGCCGACGTGAGCGAATAACGAGATATCAATTGTTAACCGATTTTTTCAGATGTTTGACTGTTTAGTGTCACTCATCGCTGATTTGGTTTAAACATACATACATACATACATACATACATACATACATACATACATACATACATACATACATACATACATACATACATACATACATACATACATACATACATACATACATACATACATACATACATACATACATACATACATACATACATACATACATACGTACGTACATACATACATACATACATAAATACATACATACATACAATCAAATTTAGTCAGACGCTTGGCTTTTGGTGTCATTCGTCAATAATTTGGTTTTAACAACATACATACATGCATACATACATACATACATACATACGTACGTACATTCATACATACATACATACACACGAAACGAAACGAAATTTTATTTGCTCCATAAAATTAAAAAAGAATTTAATGATAAAAAGCGGGCTGACCATGATAGAATTCTTATTGGAATTCATCGAGCATGGCCACCGTAACAGAAAATACAAATTATGTTTCTAGTTTTCTATATAAATTATACACCTTTGAATGTAATGGTCCTTGAATAATTCACAACTAAAAACCAACACATACATTTATGTGTATTTTCAATAAAAACGTTTTTAACCTATTTTTGAAGTTCTTGTGCATATTTTTGAAGTTCTTATGCATATTTTCATTACAAAAACCATTTTTCATAATATAATTCCATACTCTTGGACCTTTACATATAATATGTGAAAAGAGTATATTCGTTTTTGATTTATTAGCTAAAATGTTATTTAATCGTCTATTGTTAGTATTTAAATTGAAATAGTTATTGAAAATATGAGGGAACTTATTAGTTAGCTGCCTATACACAAAAACGGCGATGCAGTACAAGTTCAATTTATTGAAATCTAAATTGTTAGTTGTTGTGGATAGTCGATGAGTGTGGGCTTGTTTTCTTGACAACGTGATGATCCTGATTGCCCTTTTCATCAGTATCATGATAGGATGGGTGGTTGATTGGTATGCACTGGCCCAAACTACATTGCAGTACGTCACGCTAGGCAAACATATGACATTGTAGAGCACGTTTAAACATCGTTTTGGGAGGAAAAATCTGACCCTGCTGATTATTCCAATTGACCCAATTGACCTTGCGAATTTGTTGGATATGTAATCAACATGGGACTTGAAACTCAATTTCTGATCTAGAAATACACCCAGAAATTTTACTGTTTTACTTTCAGTAATTTCAAGATTATTAATTTCGATTTTAAACGGCTCTTTATAATTTAAATATTGTATTGGTCCGAATACAATCATTTGAGTTTTTGTGTTGTTAATTGTTAACCTGTTGCTGTTGAACCAAGAAACAACGAGTTTTACGTTATCGTTCGTTTTTTCAATTGTTTCGTTGATGTTTTTTCCGCTACTAAAAATGTTAGTATCCTCAGCGAAACAAACATAGTCGAAATAGTCTGTTGCATTTGGAAGGTCTTTGATGAACAAAATAAATAAAAGTGGTCCCAAAATACTTCCTTAAGAGACACTAACTCCATTTGGCCGTAATGACGAATACTTGTTTTTCCAGCAAACAAACTGTTTCCTTTCTGACAAGTAGCTTTGGAACCATTTCAAAATCACACCCCTCATGCCATAGTGTTCAAACTTGCCTAATAAAATTGCGTGATCAATGCAATCGAAAGCTTTGGAGAGATCAAGACAAGTTCCAACAACAAAATGTTTATTTTCCGTGAGTATTCCGATTTTTCTTATTAGTTCTATAATAGCCAGTTCTGTCGAGTATTTTTCACGAAAACCAAACTGATGACTGGAAAGAATGTTATTTTTTTGTAAATAAGATGTGATTCTTTTATACATTATTTTTTCTATTATTTTAGAGAAAGTTGACAAGAGTGAGATGGGTCGAAAATTTGATGCATCATTGTTTCCAGTTTCTTTTTCTATTGGTATAATTTTTGAAACTTTTAAGCATTGCGGAAACACACCTTCCGTAATGGAAAAATTGATGATGTGTTCAAGAATAGTTGCTGTTGAGTTGATTGTTTCTATAATGACTTTTGTTGGAATGTCATCCCAGCCATTGGAAGATTTTGGAATCAACAATTTAGTCTTAGATATAATTTCATCTGCCGATACATAAACACAAAAAAATGAATTCGAAATCCTGTTGCGAAGATATAATTCCCAATTATTATCAACGTTAAAGGATTTCATCAAATTTGGTGCTAGGTTTACGAAATGTTCATTTAGAAAATTTTCAGGATCTTCTATTAGTTGGTCGTTTGAAGATAATTGAATATTAGAACCGTGTCTACTAGAAATATTTGAAACTTCTTTTATAATTGACCATATTTTTCTAATGTCTTTTTTATTTTGCTCAATTTGTTGAAAATAATATTGAAGTTTTGATTTCGTTATCAACTTTGTACAAAATTGACTGAAGCTTTTGAATTTTTCATATTTTTCCTGAACAGGATTTTTCAGAAACATTTTGTAAAAATATTTTTTTTTGTTGATCATTTTTTTAATATCTTTTGATATCCATGGTTTTTGTTTCATCAAAAGTTTTTTTTCTTCAGTGATTGTATTGAACACGCATCATAGAAACAGGACTGAAAAATTTTGATAAATCTTTCAAAAGCCATATCAACATTTACACACCCAAAAACTTGGCTCCAATCTAATGACAGAGATGTTCATTTAATTTTCTTATACGATGTGCTGAGAAAGAAAACTTGTTGATCGAATAACATTCGTTACTGGTTTTTGTTGAATGCTTAGCACAATCTGACTCACGTATGCACACAAAAACTGGTAAATGATCAGACAAATCACAAGCAATTGTTCCACAGAGAAAACTGATATGATTTGTTTTTAAAAATATATTGTCGAGTAGTGACTGTTTGAGGACGGAGATTCTAGTTGGTACGTGAACGGTTTGCACCAGACCATATGAAATCATTAACTGTTGTAGTTTTGTTTTGTCACTAGAACCAACTGAATCAAAGCAATCAATATTGAAATCACCAGTGATGAATAGCGATTTATTTTCTGAACTTATAAAAGTTATTGCTGTTTAACCTATCTGACACATAGCAGCCGACATCCCCTCCCAATTTATGTTGTCGATTTTTGCAAAAAAAATTATATCCTCTTAAGTTTACTAAATTATGGTTTTCACTACGCAGCCAAGTTTCTGATATAGCAATAACATCAAAAAAAACATCCAATTGATCAATAAAATTTTCTAGTTCTGACAATTTATTGATGAGACTTCTTATATTTAGATGAATCAAATTAAAATTTATACCACTGTTAATTTTATTATTTTTACTATAATTTGCATACGTTGATTTAAAATTGTTTATACATGAATGAAAATTACACATTAATTTAAATTTATTTTGAATTTCATTGTAGTTATCAGTTTCATCTTCATCTTCATCATCATCATCATCATCTAGGATATTTAGCTTATCCATCTTTCTTTGTTTTTTCAAAAGTAACTTCAGCTTTTTTTTACATACATACATACATACATACATACATGCATACATACCGACTAAAACACATTCCGACATTCCTGCCATCGAACCTGCAAACACACACACACACACATACACTTACATATACACAGACACACACTTACACATACAAACACATATTATATGCATATTTATTTATACAAGTTTTCAAATGTCAGTTTTACTTTTTTGCTCATGTTTGTTCATTTTTATACCTCCATAGTTTTCACGTTATTCATGAAGCGATAACGAAGTGAATAGAATTCATATTGCATTATTACTTATTGTTATTAAAAAACTCACAATGGAATGCACTGCAACGTGGCGAACGCAGTAGTTTTCTATGAAATAATCATAACTCCGATGTCATTTGACACCTGACAGACCAAACAAAATGTAATAAACATGCATGTGATTATTGTCGGATCAAAAATCTAAATTGAAAACTCAGTGTGCCGTGCAACTAGCTATTGAATAGATATTTATAACTTAACAAAGGGAAGACCTTCTAATTGTAAGGGTAGATTTCTCGATTTGTTAAATGTGTGTGTGTGTGTGTGTGTTTATATTAATCTACACGTGTGTGTGTGTGTGTGTGTGTGTGTGTGTGTGTGTGTGTGTGACTAATTTATGCGTTGGGTGTACGTGTGTGTGTGACTAATTTATGCGTTTGGTGTACGTGTGTGTATGAATCAGTACGTGAGAATGAATTTGTATGTAGTATTTATTTAAATCTGGGAGACCAATCGTCGCAGCAGAAATAAAATTCATGAAATAAAAGTTACATAAGAAAGGGTCATTTGATAGGTCACTCGATGGACAACTGATTATAATAGCGGCGGTTATGATGACATTTCTTTGATCAGAAAATTATTTTACGATGCTGTTAATTATAATTTTAATTACGTTATTTGAAAATAATTAATCATTCTCTCGATCGATCAATCATGAAAAAATCAATCAATCAAAATCAATTCAGTTGGAGAAAATTTTGCAACTCAAACTGAAAATAAAAGGATTTAGGAGGAGAATGATTAATGAAATGCGAGGGCCTGCAGAAGATGACTGATTTGACGGCATTGAACATAAATAAAAATTTTGATAGAAGTTATATCCGAATGGATATGCACTGTTTTTGATTGAAACATTTAATAGAGCAATAACATATTTTTAAGAACAACTTTGGCCAAAAATAAACGAATCAAACTGAAAAATATGCGAAAAATGATAACGTTAGATTGTTTAAAATGTAAATATTGAATGCAATCCTTCACTCAGAAATAAATATTGTGTGTGGCCCAGTTTTGAAGCATATTAGTCAAAAGCATATCATACAAATTGTATTGAAATAGATAAAAAAAATTCAATTTAAAAATGCTCTAAAATATAAATTAAAAGTGAACTAAAATCGAAATAACTCGGAAAACTGTGCTGAAGCAAAAAAACTCAGGCACTGTAAAGGCAATGAAATGGCGGAAACAAAATGCACATCAAATATCTTCATTGCGTTCAACTATAATAGCATTAAATGATTAATACATTTAACAAACAAAAATTTAGAAGAAGTATTAAAACTTACATGTACGAACACATGCATCTATACACACATGAACGTGCCTCAAGACATTATCAAAACAGCCACAGGTTAAAAAGCAGTCCTAAATGATGCCAATATGAAAATATTTTCAAAAAAATAAACTGACAAATCGATTGGATGGAAAGTTGATAACATGATATTCTTAAAATTCATTGGTAAGTTAAAAACTAACATTAAGCTGATGTCGTGACTTATGATATGGGCTTTTGAGGACGTCAGTGAAGACAACTCGTTAAAAAGTTATTGTTCCGTTGTTGTTGATCACACTGCAAATCATTCGTGCATCAATATAATTCACTTTTCAATCACGCCTACATCTGTCATCGACGTCTAAAAAGTGAATGTTGTTTTCTAGAGTTCATTGTTTACTAATATTTTTTATTCACACTAATATTTATTGTTCGTACAAATAAATTGTTCACAAGTGCAAACAGTTCATACAAAAGTTTGTTGTTTATCAATTTTTATTGTTCAGAAATACCTGCTGTTCACAAACACTTTCTTTTTTGCCACCTCTTTTTTTATTGCAACAAACCTTGCCACACTTTGGGCATTCACTTTACAGTCGTTTTATTTTGTTTCCTTTCTTCGTTACCATCATTCATACATTCCATGTCAATATTTTTCACTGTCCGGAAGTGATAAAACAGTAAAATATAACTATCGCTATCAGTGTTTATGTCATAACTACTTGTTATATTTTCATGAGTTGTAAGAAATCTCGTGACACTGTTTATTCAGCACTGAAAATAATCGCTCAGCATTTGTAGAAACCGTTTTTGTTGTTGAAATTCCGGAGTTAGAAATTACTGTGGACAACATACTGCGTACCTCTACATGGCGATGAATGCTGTTCAGTCGTTCAGACTCTGTAATTTGTACTTTCAGACCGGTGGATCGTTGAGATGCAAACTTTTTTAATATTGACTGAGCATTGAATGAGTTTGGAGAAGTTGAACTGTGTGTGTGTGTGTGTGTGTGTTTGTCTGTGCGCGTGTGGTGTATATGTTTAATAAACATAGTATAGTTTTTTTTTAAATTCGGCAAAAAATTGAAATTGATTTCTTGAAGAAGGGCAGCGCATCTGAATATGAACAAAACGCCATCAGCTGAAATAAATTATTTACTTCTAGAAATAAAAAGTTTATCCAACCTTAAATTTTATTTTTCAGGAGTGTTTTGGCATAAAACTTTACGCGTCACTAAAAACAACCGTACATTTTTTTTGTTTTTTTCATAATGTTATATAATTTATTTTTTATTTTTATATATTTTATTTTGTATTTAAATATTCAATATTTTTATACATTTCTGCTTAAAATTACTAAAATGTGTTGTTGTTTTTCAAATAAAAACTTTGAGGGCAATAAATTTGTTGCAAAGCCTTCTACTTGTTGAAAACATTAGCGCGGATGTTGTTATCAGTCGAATAACACGCTCATATTTAAATTTAAATCTAGTAATTCCTCCACAATTTACAAGAGTATTTCTTAAGAAATCAATAACGTTTGAACATGTACAAGAGTTAAAATTAAAGCACGGGTAGGGTAGAGTACCTTGAACCAATGATTATCTAGAATTCATTAGATTATGAAAATGATGCAAACGATAAAATGAATCAACTCAATAAACCGATCGATCCAAGAGAAGTTGTGTGAGTATGGTGATGTGTGGTGTGCGTGATGTGATGACATGTGCGTGATAGACATGCATGTACCTGCTTTATTTGGCGAGGAGAACCAAATGTTTGCCTGATTTTAGACTGTGTGAAACATCAAACGCTTTGGCTTTCTCTTTTAGAGTGAGCCAGAGTTAATTATTGTAGCTTCATTCAATTTACTTTAAATAATGATGTACTATTTGAACGTCTTAGATATTTGTAATAAATTACGTTTATCCGTGAAATGACAAAATTTTTTCAATAATTTTTATCTATTTGTACGTTTTATTAAACAAAAATTCCAATTAAAGCCTAATCTTATAATAATGCCCTGTCACAAACTGGATGCACTTTAGTAGGTAGAGATCACCGATCGATTCGGAAATCAATTAGAAGCGGCTTACATGCGGAATAAAATTTGGCACGACGATTCAATTTTCCGCTCGTTCACTTTTTATTCGGACAGATTCCAATAAACAACGTGTCATAATTGAGACATTTTGATCTCTCGGCATGGCTTCATTGTTGTGGCAGTTGTTTAGTTATTTGCTCTCTACATGTCTCCCATTCGTATTTCTGTCCGCATGCCGAATTCAATGAGCAATTTTTATGATGGTCCTCCTAGCTAATACAATGTAGGGATATGTAGGCGTATTACAATATGATCATACATCATGATAATATTGACGTATAATTAATTAATTTATTTATTAATTTATTAATTTATTAATTTATTCATTAATCAGTTAATCAATGAATCAATCAATGAATCGATCAATGCAGAAATTAAAACTATGTAGATATAAAACTGAAAACTTGTAATCCTTATCTTCGAGTTATTATTTTTATTGCTGTTGTATTCATTACCGATTTTGCTCAATTTTGAGAAAAAATATTTTATTTTTCTATCAAATACATGTATGTCAAGTGCCCCAAATAAACCCGACACAATCTTATTGTCTTATTGAGTATTGTTACAATCGATAGTTACTATAACAACACTAGGACTATACTAAAAGTATAACAGTATCACTATATTTCAATATGTATATCTTTTGTCTAATTTGCCCTTTTGAATGTATCATCATTGCTGTGAATTGGATTGAAAATACTTGCAAAATTACATTAAATAATAAGAGGGGTAACAAAACGACGTTAATGCGGTTGACGATATTTTTTTATCTTATTCTGTAAAATTAATACTGCGCAAAAGTTATAATAACAATTATAATAATATTAAAAAACAACAACAATAGCAAAAATATTATTCATGATAACAAAAATATTAATAATAATAATTATTATTATTATTATTAGCCCCATCATCATTACCGCCGCCACCTAGTTCAGCATTTCATTCAACTGAGACACATCACAATCATGCAACTCACAAGAGAACAATCAAACACACACGCGCGAGCACGCCCACATTCTCTGCTTCGTCGTCAGCATCGTCGTCATTGTCGTCATCCTCCTCCTCATCATCATCTTCATCATCATCCTCGTCATCATCATCGGTTGAATTTTCTATAAATGCGGCGTCCATCGGGTTGTCTTCCAACATTTTCCGCCAACAGACTGACTTCTACGTTGTAAACTCTTCATCTCTTTTTTTTCTCTCGAATAATTAAGTATCAAGCGATTTTTTTAGAGTAAAATAATTTGATCGTTGTTGGTTACTGCTGTGAAGAAGAAGAAGAAATCATGAAGGTCGTCATCATCGCTAGCTTCCTCGTAGTTCTCGTCATAGGTTACTAACATCTTCAATCGCTGTTATTATTATTATTATTATTAGTTTATTAGTAGATATCTTTCTAAAAATAAGGCTAGGGTGTTTAAAAATTTTTATTTGATAGTTTGTTTATTTAATTTTTATTAAGATTTTTTTAAATCTTCGTTGCGTCGATGAAGATTTGTAGCGTTTGTTATAACGGAAGTTCCGATCAAGCCTGACATACGGGTTATAATTTTTTTACGATAATATTTTATTTTTCAAAGGTGCTAAGTAAATTTAAAGTTTTTTCATGCGCTTGCGAATGTAGAAAAATAATTTATATGATCATTTTAAATTTGGAGGTCAGGCATTTCACAGGGTGCAGCAATCGAGTTAGCAGGTTGTTTGAGCTAGCGGGTTCCCGCACCAATAAAAATTTTTAGTTAGTGTAGGTAAGAATTTAAAACAAATTTTAAACGGTTTTTAAAACAAAGATTGAAAAAGACAATGTACAATGATATTTATGAAAAATTTACGACGATGTTAATAATGAAACTTGAATAATGCTTCATAATGAGACTAAAGATGATAGTTATTGATATAATGACTTTACTCTGATACTTAAAATGATACCACCTGCAATGGTGATACTTAAGAGCGCGTTCACTGGAGCCATGAAAGGCGAGATACTCAGTGTGAGATATGTGCGACTAATTGTTGAAAACTCAGTTCATATCTTCCGAGCAGAGCCGCTAAAAGTGAAGATGTGAGGTAATGAAAGCATCCGTCAGCTCGATTTATTGAGCCACTTTCTTTTTTCGGCCATCTTCATCGCATGATAAATTTTTTAGCGCTTGTTCGTTACTGCTGCAATTTTAAAACTTTTTTAAACTTAGTTAAAATTCGTCGTAACTTTTTCGTTTTTATGTCAGTTAACTTTTAATTTACAAAAATAGTCAAATTAAATAAAAAATTAGATTCGGTTTGATTTCAATTGTTTTTAAAATTTAGGAATTGAATTCATAGCAGGGTTTTTATTCAGAATAAAATATTTCAAATGCACTTTCCAGGACTTCCTTGAGTCTGTATTTCTAAATCAATTTCGATAATTCAATAAAACTGGCCTAATTAAATTTTTTTAATTTTAAATATTCATTTTACCCGTCAGCCAAACAAAACAAATGACAACTTTCTCGTAAGAAGCCTAACGCAACACGTATACATCACGCATAAACATTACTTTGCGAAATATTGATAACCATTTCCATCCTAACGGCCTTAATCAAGCTAATTCAATTGTTAAAAACCTGATATGTAACAACGAAACATGAGACCTACATCGTTCCGAGTAATATTTATAACATTGGCACGTTCAATACATGTGAAACTTGCAACATTTTAAAAGTTGGCAAACATTAAGTCGGAGTGATTGCGCGTCACATGTGTTGCGGCACTTTCCTATTCAAATAAATTTGTTGAAGTGACGCCTGTCAGGTGACAACTTCTTTGAGACAAATTTATTTATTTAGCCGTCAATCCGCCATTAATTCATGTAAACGTCACCAATTTTTTTCCAACTATTTATTTAAAAGATACATACATGTATTTTGACCGTGTGTGCGTGCCTGTGTAGAATCGTGTCGAAATCTGTGATGTTTACATGTAAATATGTGTGCGTAAGAGCCTGTGTTTGGTGCGTAGGTGCGTTTGCATGTGTTTGTGCTTTAAGGTGTAAAGTGGTCAATCGTTCCATCGGAAGCTTCACATACATCCATTATTTTTTATGCTTTTAAAGGTTGTTCTTTCAGTTGCAACGTATTTTTTTATAGGTATCAATAACAAAGAATTGCTACAGTTTTTTTAAATTTTTGCGAAAATCAAAAATTCATTTTTTAAATATTAGAAAAAAATGGAAAAAGTGGTTTAAAAATATAGCCAAAGGATAAATGAAATTTTTTTTCATCATAAAATTAATCCAAAATTTACGAACTGCCTGAAGAGAAATTTCAAATAAAGAACAAAATTTAGACAAAAAAATCTTAAATCTGGATGTTGTCAGAGTTTATAAAATATTCACCAAACAATTTCGATTAATTGATGGAATGTAGGCAGCTTATTAGGAGAACATTTGCCGCGGATCAACTAATAATGCTTCTACAATTCGTGCACCAATGCAGAATTGATTAAGTTCGATAGCACATATATCATTTGAAATATTAAAGTTTTTTCATAGATTTTCAAATACACATCAGTAACAATATTTTTAATAAATTAACTAATGTATTAAAACACTTTTATCAAAAACAATCTCAAAAGATAGGCCCTAGAAACATTCACAACAGCGATTGTAATCAGAAATTCACAAACACCTGCCGGTCAATCAATTCTCTTCAACGAAATGTATCAACAATTCGAATGAAAAATCTTTTCCTTTGTGTCTTCAGTTGCAATAGTTTCGGAAAATAACATTTAAATAATTTTTACAATTCTATGAAATGAAATTGAGCAAAGAATTAGAGCAACATAACAAATAAATGAACAAATTAACAAGTTAATAGATAAATAAGTTAGTATATAAAATACTTATATAAAATATAAAAAATATTATATAGTATATAAAAAACACTTGATGACATTTTAAGTAGATTTCATTTTCATTAAAAAGTTATTTGGCGTTTTTAAAAGAAAATAGTTCATAATTATCACTAGTAAGTGATCATATCATACCAAGAATATCATAAAACATGCCAGCTAAATTGCGAAAGCAGTGTTAAAATATGCATGTTAAACTTTATGACTCATTTTATACGTTTATAACGAATGCGACAACGGATGAAGAACAACCCTCATTAAATCAATGAACACCTTTCTGTGAACCTAACAAAATATCAGTAAACTCAGATGAAGTTAATTTAAGAGTAAAACGCTAGAAGTTTATGAGAGCCGATTAGAATTGCGATTGAAGGTTCCAATTAACGACAGATAGAATGGAGCCTCCTCCTGAAGAATTGCGTCGTCGAAATGATATCTCTTCATTAAATGCAATTTAGTTGAATACTTCAGCGTTCATGTTAGCCCAGCACGAACTTATAAGTTTGCATTATGGGCATGCACGCGCACGAGAGCAGGAGTTTGTAAATGCCTGGTATTGTTAGAAGGTAAAATTTTTCGGCCTGCAGCTTAATTGCTCCCAGTAGATCTTAAAAAAATTGGACGAGCGGTTTTGAACTACTTTAGAATTGAAAACAATGTTTGACGTAACTAATTGTTAGAACAAGTTGTATTGCATTGCCGTTGTTAGCGCGGTGTGGGAACTTTGGATTGAATTTCTTCAAAATACCGAAAATTAAAAACTTTCACCACCATAAAATGCTCGAGTTATTATTGTGTTTTAAGAAGTTTTTTAAAAATAATTTCCTTCAGTTGACGTTAATTTAAGAAATAAACAGCAAATTTGTCATGTTATTGTTATTAGTTGAGCATCCCATTCCAAAGGCGTGAGCTGCATGTTCTCGTTCCCACTACGTGTCCTTCACTTCTCATCATTTTACACTCCAACAGAGCTTAAATAATTTCGTAATACTGTAAGTTTAATAAAATAAAGCAATGAAATAAGGCAAATATCAAATTTATTTGAAAATCTAGAATGTAGAATTAAATAGAAATGAGCTGTTTGAAAATAAAACAATAGTGAACACTACGAAACAATGAAGATAATTGATGCAAATACTTTGTTAACTCCGTGACAGCGAATGGCAGTAATAACATGATTTGTGATGGCTCGCATCTTCTAAGTAGCAGTTTCACTGATTCATTGAGGTGATGACGCTTAAGCCAGCACACATTTGCTCAAATTTTCAAGTATTTACCCACTGATAATTATTGTTTGCTTGAGATATGTTTTTATGGAAAAGTGTTGTTTACATTTCATACGTGCTACCATCAAACTGAGTTATCATTGCTGAAGTGAGGACAGCTGCGACGGTCGCGATAATGATGAGGGCAAAGGACTTCCGCAAATAAATTTTGGTGGGGTGCCCACAAAAAAGTTCTTACCCCAACCTCCCAATATATTTAAAAAAAAAACAATCCAAAAATTGGCACTGCTGTTTGAGTATTTTTTTAAATTTAATTTGCACATGAAATAAAAAAATTATTAAAAAGAGTGCCAATGAAAAAAATATCCTCAATTTATAAGGAATAATTAAAAAGTCACGAAGTTTCAATGGATGACTTTTGTTTCTTACATTGACAAAAGCAAGATTTGGTTGGCAACACAGATGACGGCTGATAATTTAATTAATGAAAATAATTTAAAGCATTTTATGCTCAGAATTAAATGATAAAAATAATTTCAACAGAATAAATTAGCGGTAAATAAAAGTGAAGGTGATGTGATATCAGCAATCAAATTGAGACGTTGATGTGACAATGAAGTCAATGATTATATTGCAATGTTTGATGACATCACAAATGATAATGCTGCAATGTTGATGTAATGATGACATTGAGGATAATACTTTAATCCTACATTTTTTTAGCAACAGAAAAATGAACATGACCGATGTAATTTTAATCAAGATGATCTCCATATAATTTCTGCATTAAACAAAAAATGTGCTGTGGTGTGGTCTGCTGTGGTGTGGTCTACTGTGGTGTGTTGTGGTCTGCTGTGGTGTAGTGTGGTCTGCTGTGGTGTAGTGTGGTCTGCTGTGGTGTAGTGTGGTCTGCTGTGGTGTAGTGTGGTCTGCTGTGGTGTAGTGTGGTCTGCTGTGGTGTAGTGTGGTCTGCTGTGGTGTAGTGTGGTCTGCTGTGGTGTCGTGTGGTCTGCTGTGGTGTGCTGCGTGTTGCGTTGCCTACAGCGAAGCCTCATAGCGTAATCAAATCTTTTTTCCATTAACAAATTCAACTTTTATAAAAATAATAAGACAAACAAATGAAAATTTGTAGGTCTTTCAGTTAGCTAAAGTACTGCAAATGAATAAAATA
Organism: Helobdella robusta; assembly: GCF_000326865.2. Lineage (NCBI taxonomy): Eukaryota > Metazoa > Annelida > Clitellata > Rhynchobdellida > Glossiphoniidae > Helobdella > Helobdella robusta. Next base: position 4,986,050 of record NW_008704083.1, read on the forward strand.
ATGAATAAATAAATAAATGAACCAATAAATTTTAATCAATTTAAAATATTTATTCATTCTTCGCCCTTGTTTTGAAAAGGATTTTATAGTATGTAATATAGAATATAACGGGCAGCTTGCGAAACAACCGTCCTAAACAACACCAGTACAAAAAAAACTTCCACACATCGCTTAACAAAATATCTTTCTTCCATTTTTTTCAAAATTGGCTGAAAAACACCTACAAAGTGTATTAGGCTCTGAAAATTTGCACAATCGACCGACCACAAAAATTTAATACGAACATACAAAATTTAATACAAACATACAAAAATTTAATGTAAACATACAAAATTTTATTACAAACATACAAAAAATTAATACAAACATACAAAAGTTTAATACAAACATACAAACTGGACGCATTTGCGCTCATAAGATAGAAGAAGACCAACACGAATCAGAGAAGATGCATACACCGACCCAGCCACCCACCAACATCCATTTTTGACAGGCTCCAGTAAAAACTCAGTCGCGTGCGTATAAAGAACGTGAATTATTTACAACTTTAATTATTCATAAATCATGTTTCCATCTTAATGATTACAAATGTGGGTAAAAATATTTCAACCTTTGTTGTTACAGCTCATTTGCACGTGTAACACCTACTCCACGTACAACTCCTCCACCACATATAACTCCCCCACCACGTACAACTCCCCCACTACGTACAACTCCTCCACCACATACAACTCCCCCACCACGTACAACTCCCCCACCACGTACAACTCCCCCACCACGTAAAACTTCCCCACCACGTAAAACTCTTCCACCACATACGACTCCCTCACCACGTACAACATACAACTCCACCACATGCAACATCTACATCAAAAGCCATTAAAATATTAACAAAGCTGTATTCAAAAAGCGGCTTCAACAAAACAGTGACTACGCGTGAAGCGGATAATTTAAAGAATTAAGCCAAAACAAGCAGAGGAAAGAAATAAGAACAAGCAGAACAGAAGTGAAAAAGTTTCATCTGATGCCTGCCTCATGCTGCTTAATTGGATTGCTTCAATGAAGTTACAAGGCTTAGCGAGCATTTTTAATTCTGCCTACTAGACTCACAGAAACGTTCAAACAGCCTTTGAGTTGAACGACTGTGGACGTATTTGTTTGCGAATGAACTATGAAAGGAACATAGTGTGTGCGTGCGTTCAAGTGTATTTGTACGCAAGTGTATGATTTTGTACACTTAAACATGTTTATGTACCTACATTGTTCAACAATTTCAGTTTTTTTCTTCCAGTAATTTTAAGGGTACTAATAAAATAATGCTAACTCAGTTGAAATCGTAGATAGTGAAAGAAGTTTGAAAACATTTGTACAAAAAAACAAATTAACGGACGTTGAATCATTTCTAATAAAGAGTGAGCAAATTATTCATTCTTCACTTCCTCTGCTCATCAACAAGCTTCACCTAAGTGAATAAACAAATGTCGTTCAGCCAAGTGTTATGCAAATACTTGCAAATAAAACACAACACAATGCATATAATACCATACAATAAAATATGTATACAATGTACAATACAATACATTACAATACAATACAGTACATATACAATGGGCCATACACAACCATGTACAAAACAAAACAATGTATACAATACAATACGCGAGAGTACTGCACTTCAGAGTGTAGAATACCAGACTCCAGTGCAAAAAATCCAAAATTTAGTGGAATTAAATTGAATGCACAAACGAACAGACGATCCCATTGCATCTTAAGTATTGCTGAAACGAACCAACACACACTAACGAATTTAAACATGCGTTAGTCTCAATTATCGGCGTCCAATAAATCAACAATAAACTTCAAGTGGCGTTCGACAAACAGCATAAATCAATTAGCCGAACATAATTACCTGACAGCATCTTGGCGGGAGACTGAACGACAAACATTCAACAATTTATACCGGGAGGAAACAAAACAAATCGTCCGCCACCCACCAATGATCATTCTTAACCTTGAAAATGGAAGCTAAGTACGTCAAAGGGAACTTACATTGGCAGCAGCACTAAATAACGTTTCAAATTTTTAACTTGCGAAATAATGAAATCTACAATGATATCATCATAACATTAACATAACATCAACGGTACAACATAACATCATCAATGGTGCAACATCAACAACAACATCATCAACAACAACAACAAAATCAACAACAACAACAACAACATCAACAACAACAACATCAACAACATCAACAACATCACCAATACATCAACAACATCAACAACATCACTCCTACAGCAACATCAACAACAACATCACCACCACATGAACAGCAGCAGTAACAAGGTAGCACATATTTAATGTGAGCAGCGAACAGACGTCATAAGTAGCTTGCGGATGAAGTGAGCATGTGTGCTTCTTTTCTGCTCAAAGACTTCTTTGTTGCTTTGTTAGTGGGAGCAACCAAATGAGCACATGACCGAATGGGTATACGTTATAATTCATGCATTTGTAATGCCAGCCAGCGATATGCCAACATGTTCACCTGCTCTTGTTGTTATTCAAATTTCATGCTGATAAATGTTCCGTTGCAAGATACATTGTTCTGTCCCTCAGTGTTGTTGTTGGTGTTGCAATGATGTTGTTGTTGCAATGATGTTGATGTTGCAATGATGTTGGTGTTGGAATATGTTCCGTTGTAATGGTGTTCTGTTACAACGGTGTCGGTAATTTTACGCAAATTGTTTTCTAGCGTCATCATATATTCTTTATTACAAAGGCTGCCTGCTCAACGAATATAAATACGTTGTTTCTGCACTGACTTTATTTGAAGATAACAAATAATCAAGATAATAGTAATTAATTGAAATTAATCATATAGCGCAATTTATAACTACATATATATACATATATAGATATATATTTGTGTTTGTGTGTGTGTGTGTCTGTGGCAAATGCAAATGCAAATAAAATAGGCGTATTTTTAATTTCTATTATGTGTGTTGACAGTAGGAATATATGAAAATAATTAAATTTATTGGTGACATTTCATCAAAAGAGTAACATAATCTCGTAAATTTATTAAAAGATGATTCATTCGATTAATAATTTAATTTATTTTTTATTATTTCTTTCGTTCTTACATTCATTCATTCATCATTCATTCATCATTCATTCATTCATTCATTCATTCATTCATTCATTCATTCATTCATTCATTCATTCATTCATTCATTCATTCATTCATTCATTCATTCATTCATTCATTCATTCATTCATTCATTCATTCATTCATTCATTCATTCATTCATTCATTCATTCATTCATTCATTCATTCATTCATTCATTCATTCATTCATTCATTCATTCATTCATTCATTCATTCATTCATTCATTCTTTTTTTCGTCATTCGTTCACCAGCGTCTTCAATCTAATTTGTTATTTTTTCGCCGTTGTTGTGGTCATCGTTTGTTGTTGTCGTCGTTTGTTGCTGCTGCTTTTGTTGTCATTGTTTGTTGTTGTCAACATTATGCTGTTATCGTCAATCATTTATTGTTGTTGTTGTTGTCGTTATTTGCTGTTGTTGACGTCGTTTGTTGTTGTCAACGCTTGTTGTTGTTGCTGTTGTTAATGTTATGGTTATTATTGTGGCGGTTTTTGTTGTCCTAGTTGATTTTGTGGTCACAGTTGCTGATGATGTTGTCGTTGTTGATGTTGTTGTTGTTGTGAATATGTCTTTCCACGTTCACTTCTCTTGCATATTTTTGCATTATTTTTTATACGATATTTTTTTTTTCATAAAAATTTTTCACATTAAAATGTCTTTTAATTTTGAAGGGAAAAAACCGTGGTTGTGACATTGAGTGGTAATATATTTTCATGTCACAAAAAATTATTTCAACTATACTTCAATTGTTGAATATTTAATAAATTCCATCTTGTTTTCTATTTAAAATTTTTGTGATTTATTTAAATCTAATGAGATACATATTTTTCTTCTGATTTGTAAGAGTTGTTTAATTATTCAATCAAATCAATTTCTACGTACTAGTAAGAAAAGTTTGTACTTTTTATCCTTTCAAATTTTGTTCAAATGAAAAAATTCATTTGAACAAATTAAAGAAAGCATTTCATTACGTTAAGCATTTCATATTTTTATTTATTTTTTAAAAAATCGCAAGCAATCGATAAAGGAATGCATAGGTGCAACTCATCCAAGAAAAAATATTGTAGGTGCATAAATTTGAAATACACAAGCATCCGCTCTCACAATCATTTTTAAACATTTTGTGACATTTTCAAATGAATGTTGATAAAACTTAGGACATTTTTTTATACTCTATGGATTTGTAAACTAAGTCATATAAATTGGAGCATTTATATCGAAAACGTAAAGTCTGATAGAGTGGTTAGAAAAATTTTTCTTTTTCAAAATTTATAATTAAAGTTTGAAACTATTGAAATGAAAACATTTTGTTCCGTGTTGTTGAAACTTAAAATTTGTTGCAATTTGAAGTTGTCGATACACATTGCTGACAACTGCTGATAGTTCATGCATCTTATTTATTTACAAGCGATAGCAATTTAATTAATTCATTAACCATGGCAGCGTTCCTTCAATTCCTTCAATTCCGTGTTACGGTGTGGCAAATTTTGGTTCTGTAACAACAACAACAAACAACACAATCACAAAAACAACAATGACGATAAACAATAACACAACACCCACCACCACCAACAAATTGTTTCATATTCTCCTACAAATCCTTACATAAAACACCTTCCTATACAATTTTATACTTCTGTTATTTTTAACAATTGCATGAGAGAACATTATAAACTATCGTACGCACGTATTCCACGCAATGAACACGCGCTAATACACGTTACGAAATTTTTTTTGGTAAGAATTGAAACGAGTTTTTGGATATGAAAAAATATTTTGCGTTCATTTTAATGCGCTCATTGAGTTTGCAGTAAATTAGCATTAGTACTTGAGGACTTCTCGGCTGAATGGAGGATTTTGTAAATAGTATAAATTAAAAGAATTGCATGGCCAGAAAGCATCGTGGACAATGTAAATTTTGGTATGCAGCTGCCAGAACATTCCGCAGGTTTTAATGAAAGCTTTGGAACATCCGGTTCCAAAAAATTATGACCGGGCAAATCTTTAAGCTCCCAAGTAAAAAATGTTGCGTTAGAATTACTTTGTGCTACTATTTTTATCATTTCAACAGTTTTTCCACAAAACTTGTTTGTTTCGTCCGCCGGTGCAAAATAGATTTTTGTTTGAAATTAAATGTAGAACATGATCCTAATTTTATTATTAAAAAAATGCAGAAAAAATTTATCAACCGGTATTTGAAATGCTTAGAACGACAACATGCACACACGCAGATGCTTATCCATGCGCTGGAGCGTAGGTTTTTCCACGGGAACGTTTGTTAAGCCTCTGACTGCTGAAAAACTTTTCAGTTTTTCAAATTAGCATCGAGTGCAAATACATTTATTGCAGAACATATCTACAGACACAAAGAAACTTTCACAAAGCATCGACAGCAAAGCTAAAGCATTCTTTTAGCAAATCGGTCTAACGTTCAGTAACGCGAGAAATTTAAAAGAGATAAATTGCGTTATTTGAGGAGTCCTTGTTGTGTCTGTGCATAGTTGTAAATTAGCTTGTACAACAAAATAACCTTTATTCTTGAAACGCTTTGCTAAACTAGTTTTGTAGGTTGTTCGAAAAGTTTTCGTTGATTAAATTTTTTAAAGAGAAAGACATGTTTCTGATGATAAATTAATTTAAAGTGCAGCATAAAAATGTTGCTTTCTCACAAAAAATTTTTTGCGAAAAATTTAATTTATCAAAAGATTATCCAACTGTATTAATGCAACATCTCAAGAATAGCACAAAACCAATGCAACATGATTAAACAACACGTGCTACAAACATACAATATATCCAAACAACGCATTATCTAGCCCCAACAACAATATCAACACATCATCCAACATCAACGACGACATCATTCAACAACAACGACGACATCATTCAACAACAACGCCAACATCATCCAACAACAACATCGACATCAACAACATATCTCCCAGACCCAACACCAACTTAATAACGAAACATGATGGTTCAAAAATTAATCACAAACAATCAATTAAGGAGTTTCAGCGCAATGAATTATAGATTATAAAATAAATAGTTATGCACGTGCACGGCAGCTAGCAAGCGAAAGAGATGAGGAGGACAACGTGGAAGAGTTGAGGCATGCCAACGATGACATGTGTTCCTACTCGGTGCAGTGCAGATATAAAGAAGCAATAAAGAAGCAGATGCAGATCCTAAGAATGCCTCCATGTCGGGAGCTACCGTCCCGCAATAATCCCCCACGTCCAACAATAAAGGAAGGGGATGAGTGAGTAATTGATGCATCGTTCCTCACGTGACGTTATCGGAATTCAAGTTTTTCTCCATCATTCCCTTTATGTACAAACAAACATACAAACATACATACATACATACATACATACATACATACATACATACATACATACATACATACATACATACATACATACATACATACATACATACATACATACATACATACATACATACATACATACATACATAAATACATACATACATACATACATACATACATACATACATACATACATACATACATACATACATACATACATACATACATACATACATACATACATACATACATACATACATACATACATACATACATACATACATACATACATACATACATACATACATACATACATACATACATACATACATACATCATACATACATACATACATACATACATACATACATACATACATACATACATACATAAATACATACATACATACATACATACATACATACATACATACATACATACATACATACATACATACATACATACATACATACATACATACATTCATACATACATACATACATACATACATACATACATACATACATACATACATACATACATACATACATACATACATACATACATACATACATACATACATACATACATACATACATACATACATACATACATACATACATACATACATACATACATACATACATATATACATACATACATACATACATACATTTCTTCACTCAGCGCTAAACGAATACATTTGTCGGCTCTTCTCCAAGGCTTCAATCCCAGTTCTCAAGGAACCATCCGGCATTTCTGCGCATGATGGTAGGCGCCCGGACGGATGCACACTAATACCTTGGAGAGCCGGCAGATGTTTGGCGTGGGATGTTACGGTCCCTGGCACCCTTGCCGAACGATATGTAAACCTGACAAGTAAAGAATGCGGTTTGGCCGCGGCCAGGGCAGCGGACGAGAAAATGAAAAAATATGGGAACGCCCTCCCCTCGATGGAATTTTTGCCAATATGTATCGAGGTTCTCGGCCCGATGGACCCCAACACCCTTAAATTTCTTAAGGCAATATGTAAAATGATCGGCGTCAGATCGGGCGACAGCAGGGAACTGTTTTTCGCAACTAACCACATTTCGTGATTGTTGCAGCGGTTCCTGCGTGTCTGTGTGCTTGAAAATATCCAACTGAATGCCGACATGTGCAATTAACGACAAATCAAAGTGTTAATCCATTTGTTACTTGATGTTTGACGGTTCAGTGTCACTCAACATGTTTTGGTTTTAACATACATACATACATATAAATACACACACACACACACACGCACGCACACAAATATTGTTTATTAGTATGTTTTTCTTTTACCTACATCAAGTTTTCATTAAAATCGACTTGTCCTGGAATGCAAGGATGAAATAGAACGACATAGCATGAAGACAAAAATCAACATCGATATATAAAAATAGATTGAAAGCGTAGAACTTCTAGTGCTACTCTGAAAGCGAGCGAGAATGTTGACATTATCAATTGTGCTTTGGAGATATGAAAATGAATAAGCATTAGCATTTGCATTTATCCATTTTTAATCAATAGCAGAGCACGCATTCGAAGGCAACCTTTGATCGCCGATTTAGCTTGAAGATCTTTTCTAGATGTGAACAAATATTTCGGCCAATAAGAAAGCAGCAGGCAATACAAAACTCATCATCAAACTCAACAAGATATTTACGCAAGAATAAATCCTTTTGTTGCGTAAAAATATACGTAACATATATTTACCAACAATTATTTACAAAACTCTCAGTAGATATTTATATTTATTTAGTAGATATTTATATTTATTTAGTAGATATTTATATTTATTTAGTAAATATTTATATTTATAAATCCAAGAACATTTGAACAATATGAGCATAGAAGTTTAAATTTAATATGAGATAGAATCTTTGACAGGAAATTTCGTATTCAATGTTCGAAAGGTAGGATGTCGTGTCGTTAGTTCCCTGGTCACGTGGGAAGCCGCTCATTCAGCAGGTCGAGTTGTATATTTGAGGAAATTAAATTATTCTTCTGCTGTGCGAGTGCTTCGTCTTTATGTCTCAATTAACCAATGCGTAATGCTAATTAACATCGAGTCGGCATTGTCTGCAAGGCACTTAAATCTCAACCCTCACCTGTCTATGTTTCCATTATTCTTACATGAACATATTCTATATTGTATGAACATTTATTACCCGACTCATTCTTCGATCGATATGATGCCTCTAATTAAAATATGCTTAATTGAATGAAACTTTCTATTATTTTGTTCAGTGTTACTACAATACCGACAGTGAATTCGCCATACATGTACTCCAAATAATTATATTGGTTATTAACAAAACTGATAATTCAAATGAAAGAAATACACATAGTTAGTTAGCCATCATTTTTTTCAATATTGGTTTTTTTGAACTTGCAGCTGAGCGGATGATTATTTAACGATGAAATGTTTTTTCAGAGCATACAGTATTGATGGTGCATTGATGGGTCGTGCTTTCACATTTTTGAAACTTTGAGAATTTTATATATGCCTCTCTCTGTTTGGTGAAAATGTTTGTACACGTGATTTATCGAACGTTCCCTTCTTGTTAAGCTTTGAGTTGAGTGCTACTGATGAAGGAAAGTTTTTGTTCGTCCGCCTCTGCACCAACACGCGCCCGCTTCAATCATTCCACTGCAGTCGCTTTTTATACAGACAAAGTAAATAAGATGCTTTATTAAAATATTTTTCAGTTAATTTTTTTTTAAATAAAAACTCACAAATTTGTAAAAACAAGTTAAATATTTCATTTCATTTTTTAATGTTCAGCTAGACGACAACTTCTAAAATTTCTAGACAATTCATCAACAAAGCTGCACAACAACCAACAACAAACAAATTAACAGCTGTATCTAACAAATTTAAAACGCCTGCTTATTATCTTTTTAAGTTAGCGCTTACTTTTACAAGCAACAATAATAACGTAGAGCACATTTACTGTTGCTAAACAGACGTACCAGCACAAACTAACAAGGGTCATCAGAGGTTGAAAGTTGAGCAATTATTTTTAAATGGCGCGACTGAAACATCCAATTAGAAGGTCTAGAAAGCCAACAAACATCGCAACATTTTAAGAAGAAAAAATTGACATTAAAAGACAAAGGAGAGGTGAAACACGCAAGAAAGTAAGTAGCTCGTGCGTGCATCGTGGCCAGGTTTTCCCAAGTGCATCCAACCGTCGAAGCATATACATCTCAACTCAGATTGATATATTTGTATCTGTCCTGCGCTGGTTCTGACATAAAGAACGGATTGTCCTGGTTTTAACGTCATCAAGCTTAAATATATTTTTACGTGAACTGTACAAAACATATTGATAACAAAGTTGGGATTGTTAAGAAGATCTCGTAAAATTTTACATTTGAAATTCTGTTTGCATGTTTTACGATAAATTGTGTAAGAAAAATTGATTGGTAGATTGATAGCTCGCAAGAATGCAGACACTTGACTAGAAGCATTTGACAATAAAAATATGACACCACTCAAATATTTGAAGCAAAATATATAGTTGCCAATGGAAAGCTAGTTTAAACGTTTCAACATGGAAAATATCATGTAGGCATATTTAAAACATTTAACGTTGATAAAACCAACAGTATATAAAACGCGGACACAAAAACGAACTAACCTGCGGTCATGATGATGATTGACAAGACGACATACTTAATTTACTCCGCTTGTCTGCATTGAGACAATTAGAATACATTATTCTTTCAAAGAAACAAACTTTTTCATGAAAATTAAACATACTTCAATTTTTAAAATCTTCTTGGATAGAATTTTTTAAAATTTCTATAAAATATAAAAATATAGAAAGATTTAAGCCAATTGGAATTTTTACACGCACTGCGCAGCAACAAAGGTGCAGAAAATAATAGTAAAAATAAAGAAAGGTTGCAAGTTGACAGTGGCCATTCTTCTTCGAATGATTTCCCAAACCGAGAATACATGCTGCTTTACGGTGACGGCTATGATTAAAATACAAATTTATCTGGCAGTAATTATTTTCACAAACATTTACGTGGTTAACCCCATACATGTGTATGCAACAACCTTTTTTGTCAGGAATATTTTTATAAATTGGTCAAATTATTTTTGGCCTTGCTTGAAAAGCCATATTTATAAATTTATAACAAAAGTTAACAAACGGGGCAAACATATGACATCTCTTCTCATCCTCGATGTAGTAGCAGATAAGCATGTCATATTCAATTGCCAGTCCTCTCATCTTTGTTCCTGATATTTTATTAATGTCATGTTCGACGCATAGTTAATGAATGATTAGAGATAGAATCATGCAATTCAGCCAAAACATCGAAAGATGAAAACTGGTTGATTTTTTCCATTTAAACACTAGCTTTATTTTATTCAATTAATTATCTTATTTGCAAATTTTTTTTGACAGCCACTATGTTCGAAAGCTCTTCATCCACGCCAGTACAACCAGCTGAAAAAGATAAACATGCCGCAAGTTATGTAATGGATGAAGACGAAGACTCGTACGTGAAGAGAGGAATGAGAAATCTAAGACTGGGCAAAAGATTCAGACCATACAGAACAAGCGACTTGGACGACGATTACTTGTCCGATGGAGAGTACATCATCGAGGACAAACGTGGAATGGGAATGCTGAGACTCGGCAGATCAGACGAAAAGAGAGCAATGAACAGACTGAGGCTCGGATAAAAATTTACCAAAGAACTCAAGCAATTCAATAATTTTAATTTATCATGTTAAAACAATTGAACGCACTTTAAACTTTTTGTAATTCAAAGTTTTGAACCATTTAATTAAATTTAATTATTTGAACTTACGGAATAAACAATTTTATTTCGATTTGTTTTAAATCAAAATATTGGTTTGATTTTTGAAATTGAAAGAAAATCCTAAATGATCAAATTTACGCCAACTTCATGTCAATAAATAAATAAAAACGCGTTTTATACTTGAATATACGTTCAGGCAGTTACATGTAAAAATTAATAAAATGTGGAACTGTGATGTGGATGTAGGTATAATGTGCACCTGGATATTGTTTGCAACGGATGAAACATGTTCCTTACATTTGTTATTTTCGTAATCCATAATAACCAGTCCCAGAGGCCAATCTGTACAAACATACATCAACTGAGGATAAAAAAAAGTGTTTTACTAAAAAAAAACTCACCGGGAATTGTTTCAAAAATGTGACTATTCAAAAGAGAAAGTTTTTCGTGCTTGTCAGACAGGCCTAATGATCGAGTGAGCACAAGCTCCATGTAGTTACTGCTGAGACACAAGTCAGTCAAATACGTCTCCTGCAAATCACTGTACATCACTGCATTTTCTTCAAGTGTCTTGAGGGGATAAAGCTTAAATAAGCAGTCATGAAAAACAAAAATACGTATAATCTGAACATACCTTACTGCAAAATTCAAGGCTTTTCGTTTTTAAAGTTTTAAAGAAGTTGTGTGAATGGAGATCTATTTTGAAAATTGAAGAGATGTGAGCAAAATCACCGAGCAGAAAAAAAGTCATGGTCCGTGGAATGGGAGGATGCATGCCTTCTTCGTGATATAAGCATGGTTTGATGACACAGCTTGATGAATTGTGAAAAGGAAATAGGGAAAGAATTAATTTTCTGCACTCTTCTACATCACCTGAACCTTCTAAAACGTAAACACTATCATCTACCCTCACTTCAGATGTGTCACCTAAATTAATATTTAAAAGCAACATAGTTTGATTCAGCTATTTAAAATTTTTTAAATGATATAGAGTTTAACAAACCTTTCAATTTGCATGGATATGAAAGCGATCTTGGCTCAGTACCACTATCGTTATAATACAATTTTTTTAATAAAACTTTTATCAATTCTAAATTAAATTTTTTACGCCCACTGTTAATGAATTTTCTGACAAAAAGATTATATCGTTTCCCAAATATTTTGACAATTTCTTTAAAATTGAAATTTGAAGTCGAGTAATTCGGCTGATACACAACTTTTAATGAAAATTCATCAATGTCTAGTAATCCACTCGTCATAACATGAGCTGTCTCAAAATAGAAATTAATCAGAGTTATCTAAAATTATTCAAAATCAATCAAACTACCTGAGGTTGAGATTGAGAAAAAATCAAGGAGGTAATTTACCGCCACCCATTTGTAAACTACTTCCTCAACGCTGGTTAAAACCCGAGCGCTGACGCCAGAGTTGTACAACATCTCATTAAATGACTTATTCGAAAGCAAAGAATCAACCATTCTCAACATTTTTTTCATTTGATCTTTCTTTAATTTTTCTAAAACACAACGAATAAAAATTTATTTATTACATTAGCTCAGATTCAACAGCTATATTCTAACTAAACAAAAATTAACCATGAGTAGGTATAAAATAAAGTTCTGTGTTCCTCAAAACATCGTTACTGAAATTAGATCTGAGAAGCACTAAGAATGTTTTTAAGTACTCTTTCACATCGTTTTCTTCAACATGAAACAACGTCCTATCGTTTTGTCTGACAGAATCTATCTCAAATTTTGGCATATACAAACCATAGCATGGATTATCAGGCAAAAGATACTTTATAAAAATTATTCTGGATCCTGCACTTCCAGCCTCCAGCACAGCCAAATGTTTGTAACCGAAATATGTAGGTGGAAACAAATCAGCAACTGCAAAAAAAGTTGCCAACAGAATCTTTACCTGGTTTTCCAGAAACATTCCACAATTTGGTAGGTATCTGATATTGATGTAGAATGAGCTGAAAAAAAACTCTCCGCATCACGAATTAAATTTGCTGCAAAGTTTAGTTTTATTTATTAATACAAAAATGCATACAAAATTCTGCATATACCACCGTCATGCAGTTTGGGCAGCGTAATGGCCTAGCGGTTAAGGTCGCCTGGTTCTGTTTCAGAGTGTGTGCAGTAACTGGGTTCGAATACGACAAAAGAATAACCCCTCCTATCACATGCTTCGTGTGATGCATCGTTTAGCGCTTGTTCATCTAAGCCGTTAGCGTGCTGTTTACTTCTCTGAAGCTTGGATGAGTCTAATAGACCTTAATGCCTTAGTAGTAAAATCTTATACATACATACATATATATATATATATATATATATATACATACATACATATACACACAATATATATATTGCTCGCATTTAACGAAATTTGTATAAATGAGAATTTACCTTATATATAAATGTATAATATATACTGTACACAATACTGATTTAAATAATTCTCTCAAAACTAGCATTATCAACCCAAAGTGATCATTTTGGCATTATACAAACTATTTGAGAATGCCTATCTCAAAATGGAAACAGACAAGGTTTCCTCGAAGAACATGCATGTAGTGTCTATGCTTCCGCCGAACAGATATGTATCAATACATCACGAATCAGTGCGGGACATCATTAGGCGCACAACGAATGATTTTCAATTAGATCATGATCAGGTTTAAACATTTTAAAAACTTTTATGTATTTATTTATATCTTTCAAGTAAATTTGATAATCCTGACGAACTAACAAAAACGATGTTTACTAAAAAACAGACTAAAATAGAAACAAGACTAAATTGAACATTTCTCAAACTAAAAAGATCAAATATTATATAACTGTTCACCAGAAAAAAAAGAAATAAAGTTTAAATGCAAAAAAGGATAACAATGCCATTCGGTTATAAATAATGGAATTAAAGCCTGATATAAAGTTTTCAATAAAAATGATCAAGATCAATTTTATACAAAAATGATTTTAAACGCACCAGGTAGAAACTATCACACAATTGAACGCATAATAAAGAGTATCAGTGCCTGCTTTACATGTAATAACATATTTCCAACGTATCACCTCATTTAAAAATTGTAAACAATACACAAAACAACACAATGACGTTTAAAATTGATTAAATATACTGACACAAAGACTATATAATATAGATTGTTCATACTCTATCAAACATTATTGTTGTAACTTGTTGTGCATTGATGTGGATCCCAGTTTGTGAACACAGAATCTAGATCATTGCTTGCAAGGACTGCCTGATCAGTTTGGTGATTATCTTTAAGGAATTAATAGAAAAACTATAGTTAAAATGAAATTTGATAAGAATAGAGTTACTGAAAGTGGTGGATACAAAAATAATAAACTACGATGTCGAATCACAATGTTAGTCTCCCTTCTCAACATTTCAAAAAAACGGGAAAAAATCTTGATTCATAAATAAGCATGCAAGAGCAATCGTATTAAAATATTGAACATAACAGACAGCAGCACAAATTACAACGCGATGACAAAATAAAAACAATTTCAGTGCAAAAAACCAAAATTTACTTTCTGCCGCAAACACGCTAATAAATAATTTTTCAACATAAGATAACGCGCCGTATTAAAAGTAAAAACTCAAGTTTTTATAAATGCGACAGGAGCACCAATCAGGAATAAATTATATATTTAAATATGAAAAAAAAAATCATAAAACCTGCGATGGTGTATAGGGACCATTGGTTGGCAGTGCCAGTGAATGATGATAATGATGGAGGACGGTAACGATGACGAAGATTGGGGATGGAAAAGTTATTATGAAAAGGTCTTCTAGGCAGTGTGCAATATTTATCTATTGAATTGTCTTCTAAATGACATGCTTTTGCTAACCTAATTGCTAACTCGTTCAAATCTAAAAAGAAAATAAGGACAACTGAAAAACATGAAAATATAACAAATCAGCAAGTTTAAAATAAAACTTTAATATCAGATAGCATGCAAAAATAAATATTACAAAATTTGAAAAAAAATTTAATCAAAAGAAAGAATGGAACGTTAGAACCAACCAACGTTGGAGTATCCATCTAGTTTCACCGGAGGTTTATTGTGTTCGCGAGATGATGAACTGTTAGGAACGGAGGCCATGGAACTGCTGCCGGCTAAAATACTGCTGCCCAGCGTCTGAATTGTTAATTGCTGATAAGTTCTATCACTTACAATTGGAAAATTGATACTGTTAAAAATGATCATACAACTGTTGTGTATTTCATTTAAAATTTTGTCGAGTGAGCTAGTTGGTATGTATCGACTGACAACAATGATCTTCAAAAGATATAAAAAAATACATGAAAGTGAATTTTTGTTCATGTCCCACTCCAAAAACTTGAGTATAAATAATATCAATTTTTGTAATTTTTGGTTAACCTGATCCTTCCGAATTTTCAAGTTGTCAAATTCTGGCATGGATTCCCTATATTCTTTGATGTTAAATTGCTGCTGATCAGTGTGCTGCTGCTGCTGTTGCTTCATGGCCAACTGATTCATATTGACATATCCGGTTGGAGGAAGAGCTTGAAAAATAAATTTAAATCATTTATTTTTATATATAAATTTATTTATATAAGATTTACAAATTAATAAATTTTTAAAACGCATTAAAAGATTACAAGAACTAATGTTGAGGTCTGGAACGGTGGGAGTAGCAACAGGGAGAGGTTTGATGCTTGGAGTTCGATAGCCTCCGTGACTCTGTATCAACGAAGGGCGAGAATATATGTCTGCAACCTTCTCGCCGGCAACCACCTGCGTCGAACGTCTCTTTGGTATTATACATGGCACCGCGTATTGACTGGTGGACGAGTCACTTGGGTACGAATACTGTGAACTAGAGTATATTAAAACTTACTTGAATCATTTATTAGGCATATTCATTCATAATAAATTTAATATTTATGTTCAATCGAATAATCAGTCAGCCATTTCATTTAAGATTTACTTGTATTTGTTCATGGAATCAGTCTGTTGCATGGGGAGGTAGGTGTCAGATGAGAGGACAGCACGGACAGCAGGTCTCTCATAAGATGAAGAAATTGTGTGAGGTCTACAGCCTCCACTCATTTGCATTTTGATACCTTGGTAAGGATCGTCATGACTGAATGGAGACTTCTTTGAACGCAGCAGGTGAGAATATGTGAGGAGAGATGTGCACGTGGCAGTTGGATGTGGCAGTGACGAGGAGGAGCATGAATGGGATTGGATCTGGAGATCAAAACATAACTCCTCTAACTGACCAAATAAAATCACCAGATTGCTGTTTTTTATAAATAGGAACAACTATTATTTAATAGAAATTGTAATCTACATTGTACAATCATAAATAAATTAATCAAACTTCAGATAAAAATTTAAAAAATAATGTACAGATAGAATGTTTGGCTGAGTGGAGGATGAGACTGTTGACGATTCCTCACTCAACTCAGATGATGACGACTCTTGTGTTGGCAAGTGATGACAGGTTGTTGTTGATGATGTTTCTTGAAGGATTGGTGGCAGAGGAGGTTGATTTTCAGGTGGAGGTGGTAAGGGTGAACGGGCAAGTTTCTGATTGGATGGCTTAATCAATAGTCAAAGCATGAATAAATGAGTTTAAATGTTTAGTAAGGTGAACTATGCTGTATATAATGAACTGCTGATATAAAATTTAAGCAACATAAAATAAACTATGTACCAATATAATATATAGGGAAATAAATTATTGATATAATCAACTAAAAAGCAACGAGTAAATTTGTTATTGAATCAATAGAATGGCAGACCTCTAATGTTGGGGGGGGAGTGGAGATGTTTCTATCGATGGCATCTGAGATGACCTGTTCGCATGAAGGATGCAATGTATCAGGGTCGTCAGCCAGCCAACACAAACTCTCAAGAATCTCTTGCACATGACTTATCTCGGAAAGCATCGATACTTCGTGGTCCTGTACAATGCAAATTAAATAAATTATGCAATGCAAATTTGAGGGAAACTACAGAAAATGTATATCAGTTTATTTATTATTAGATGATAATCCTTTAAGCATCAGCTAACACAAAATTTACATTGTACATCCACAGCACACATCATTGTAAATCATAATATCTGAGTAGTTGGGGACCTCTTTGCAAATCAGAGAACTACCTCATGATCAAGTTGGCAGGCATAATAGCTTAATGCCACTTAAAAATAATGATTTCATTACTTAATCTAACATCTTAATCTTAACATCTCAATCTAACAAATTTAATCTAACAATCCTGTCCTTGGTAAAAAAAAACTGAAATGAAAAACAAAAAATATTATTGTATGAAGAATCTGTTTACAAACTTTTAAGGATTTTAGTTTTAATAACTTCAAAAATATAATTAGTTGTAATAATCAAAAACTTAATTAGTTGTAATAACTTCATTGACCTTAATTGATGAAAGTTGCTAAAAGGTACACAACTCTACCATCAAGGTCAACAGTTGCGATAATGACGGTAAATAAAATTAATTGCACTGAAATTGAAACAATAGACATATTGCATATGAGAGAGCAAGCACATGAACAAGTTTCTACCGACTGCACAGAACCGAACTCAACGCAACGAACGACAAACATCACAACTTACAAGCAAAGGTTTCAGGCAGGAAACAAATATGCACAACTTGTATCTCTCATGTATCATTGCATTTTTCACGCTGCTCAGTTGTAAGTCTCTTAAATTTGAAAGTTTTTCATTTGGAAGAGAATACAACTTCTCGACTTTCTCATTACTGCCACCTTTGAAAAATGTTAAAAAATATTTAAAACATAAAATTTTGGGAGACCAGGTCCATAAAAAGCTAGTCTTAATTTTCAAAAAAGTATTTACAAACTTTTTTTAATTTTTTTCACATCTTTCTGTGCTTCTGTTAACGATTTTTTCAATTCCTGATGGACCCTCTTGCTTTCTACGAATAATAAACTTCAGAATTTAAAACAAATAATAAAAATCTTCTAAATGCAACTTCAATTAAAACATTCAAAATTTGGTTCATCAATAGTTCATTGATCATAAAACGAAAAGTTACTACATAAAATATTTAGAGCTCATTGTACACAAAAAAAGGATAATGATAAATAAAAAAATTCTCAAAAATATGCAACGTGCACACACCTTTTCCATGTTCCCTTTCCATGCATGACAGCTGTCTCTTCCACTCCTCTAATTTTTCTGACATTGGATTTATCAAAGCTTCCATAAGAGAACTATAGTTTAAAAAATTGAATAACAAATTTTTGAGTTTACTTAATAATAATTGCAAAAAAGTGACCAAAAATGAATCATTGTTTGAGCTTATAAAAATTATTAGTGCAACTTATTATTTTGGTTAAAATCCCAATTAACTTTGTGAGTTGCTTCGTCTTGCTTTCAACACTTCTTTGCCTCAAACACAATCTTGTTAAAGCTGAACCAATCTCTTTAGTTGAACCTGCCATCAAAAATCAAAGAATGTAAAATTAACAAATAAAAAAACAGTTGAAATTGTTTACAGAAATGTAATATATGTATTAGCAAACCATATAAAGCATAAAATCATCAAAATACATTCACATAAATAGTGTACACAAACATAGCAAGCAAAAATGAAATGATAAAGTGTATATTTGTTTAGTGTACAGTGTAAAGTGAGTAAAATGTACATTCATGTACAAACAAGATACACAGATTGACATAAGCTGAGTGAGATGTACATATGTGATCATTGGTGATAATTGGTGATACCTCTTGTTCCTGAAGCCATGTCTGCCACTTTTTGAAAAGAATCCAAGAAAGTATTCAAGCAAGTAAGTGTTGTTCTAAAAAATCAAAACAGTTTGAAATATTTCCATCATTACATGATAATGAATAAAAAAATATTTTCATGACACATGAAGCAACTTTCAACATTTATCAGGCAAATCTAGGATCTGACTTACTTCAAAGCTATCTGTAATTTACTACCTTTTGAAAGAAAATCTTCCCAAAGAGGAAAACCACTCTAAGGAAAAAGAGCAATTTTAATTATTGTGTAATTCGTATGTCAAAAATCTGCATATACAATATATATTAATATAACAACAGTAGGTATTTCTGTCTTACAAGAAAAATTATATCAAAAAAACATCACAAAAAACTCTTCACAACAAGCTGTAATCATGTATTATAACTACTTATTAAGTATTATTACACTTTCTCATTTATTTGTATGAGAATTATATTACTGTTGTGATGACATTTTTTAAAATTAATAATTAATTAATAATCAATTATTAATAGTCAACTATTTTTAAGACTAACTGAACTAAATCAATATTTAAATTTGGAGATCTAGAGATAAAAAATACAATAATTTTTAAACATTTAAATTAAAGTATATTATCTAATATATATATATAAATTATAATTTAATTAACTTGAAATTAAATTTTAATTATTAAAATCACCACACAATCCACGTGTATCTGTATTAATATTTGTATGTACAGTACAGTACAATACAGTACTGACAAAATAAATAATTAAATACTATTTAAATGACATCCCCCATAAGTCAGAAAGTTAAAAATTTATTTTATATTTATAAAATAAATCATGCAATTTATTTACCACATTGGTTTTAACTTTTAAATAACACACAAATAGATAATTTTAATGTTAATCATTTTGGGAATTAATAATAAATTTAATTTTTAATTTGAAAATGAATGACCAACACAAGAACCAACCAAAAATCCAAAACAGACAAACCTTCATGTCACTGATTATTTGTGCATACAAGATTTCCAACATGGAGCGTTCCTTATCCACTTTGGCATCCATTTTGCGACGATCTTTAGTATTTTATTCACGAAGTTCAACGCTTTAAAATGTTAAATCGCTCCAATTTAAATGCAGTCGACATTTAGCGCTAAAACATTTTAATCTGAAAAATAAACAACAACAACAACCCGATGATCGGCCAGCGCTAACCTCAATCCAATAAATCGGACACGTGACCTCGTACATGTGATCTCATTGGCTCCTCAGGTTGTTTAAATATTTGCTTTTTTAACTTTTTCAAATATCAATACAGCGCGTTCAAATTGCTCGCATATTTCAAATATTCCAAAAAAATGTCGTTTCTCTAATCTTTGTTCCTTGGCATTCAGCTATATGTCAAATTATTCTCGTAATGTGCTTGTCTGTATGCTAAGCTAAGTTGTACGAATTGAAAAAGCCTGCCGGAGATAACATTTTTCACTTTTGCATGATCTTATTTTGTCCCAACAAAAAGAATTTTACATATATCTTACTTTCTATTTAATGGAATTATGATTCTCCGTATATAATATAAATTTCTTGTCCTGTCGTATTCTTTATTTGGAAGCATCAGCCATGAAGCAGCTTTGATGTTTCATACGTATTTGTTGCATTTAAAGCTGGAATGGCATATAAGATATAATGGCATTGTGGGTGATTATATATATATATATATATATATAGATTATATATATATATAGATTATATATATATATATATATATATATATATATATATATATATATTCGACCTTTGGCATTCAGCTATATGCCAAGAGTCGAACGTTTCAACTTTTCAACTCTCCATGAAAGCAAAAAATCTGAACCAATTGCCGAATCCTAGGTTATCGCTCTCCAAGTTTTGCAGGTGATTGAAATAACACCGTTCCGTGCAGCAGATTGTTTAAGCTTCGGGATACTAACATACGAATAAAACCATATTACCAGTTACTAAATCAACTTGAACATTTAAGCTCTACAAAAATCACGAATAATGTAAAAGGAAATTAATAACTTGATGATACTGCAGTGAAATGATAAAATTAACGTTTGATGTTAAGTTTTTTAAACTGTATATCAACTAATTTGTTTCTAATGTAATGATTAAATGACAAGTGATTATTTTGGCAACTTATTGATATTTTTCTTTTTATTCGATAGATTATGATTTTTTTACTGCCTTTAGTGACATACATATTTTACGATATACTGTACGCATAAAGTAGGCTAATTATGAATTTCACGCATAATTATAAACTTATGAAATTAAATTTTTGATAGTCCTAATTCATGTCTTCGCAGAAAAAAAATCACGCCGATTGTTTTAGGAAGTTATTATTATTCCATTTTATAGGAACTCACTCATAAATGCAGGAATGTTTTTTTTGTTATCTGTACCTGCCGATGATAAATGATGAAGTTTCTTGATAAAAAGTATAAGTAGATGAAAAATGTAGATAGCTGGGCCGTACGAGCTAAAATTGACTTAAGGTTTAGTACTGAAATTTATATTTCTGTTAATAAATATTTCAAAAATAATATTTAGTTAGAAATAACGTTTTGTAATGAGATTTTATGGTTGAAGGGGTTTTCGTACCTATCAAATAAAATTTGCCGTTGCATGTACTATTTGATTTCAAATCAGAATATTTGGTTTATTTCTAACAAGTGTGCGAGCAACATTTATTAGCCACATTAGACAAGCACCTTTTTAAAAACAGATGTTTGAAAATGCGAGCCGTATATCAAACGATCATGTTAATTCGCAGACATGCAGACAAACATCCAGCTGGAGAAAAACAAACATGCATAGACAAACGTACAAACAGGTACACAAAGTTATACGAACATGCATACGGTAACATACGAACATGTATACGGAAAAGAAAGCGAACAGAAATATACAGAAACATAGGAACATGCATACATGAACATCATAGCACACTCATACAATTCGAATGTATAAAGGCATACATCAAACACGTGTATGTTTGAAATTAGATAAGAAAGCATCTCCTCTTATCATTATCACCTTTCCAATCTAACTTACATTAAGCAGGCACCTTCATGTTAACATTACATCCATCCAGCAGGTTTCTTATTATTCTGTATATAAATATTTGCATATCTACTTACATACATATTTCTAACAATACACTTGATTTCATGTCTCTGCAAGAATTGT
This sequence comes from Helobdella robusta, assembly GCF_000326865.2. Taxonomy (NCBI): domain Eukaryota; kingdom Metazoa; phylum Annelida; class Clitellata; order Rhynchobdellida; family Glossiphoniidae; genus Helobdella; species Helobdella robusta. The sequence continues at coordinate 5,008,374 of NW_008704083.1, forward strand.
ATATTTATACGATTCGTGTGTTTTATTGTTTCGAATGCATACACACGCACATTGGTTGAGCGTTTGCATGTTGTCTTTATACGTTATCATTCTCCGTGTTTGTGGATGTTCTGGTGGATTTGTTAGCTCCCTTTCTTCAAAACTAGTTAAGTCCAGATAAAGATATTTCTTCAACATTTAAAACTTTCCTATTTACTATCGATAAACGCTAGTCCAACAATCTGCTATTTCCACCAACACGTTGTTATCTATATCATCAGAAATTAATTTCAACATTTTATTTTATATATTTTTTGGTGTTCTTGAACCTGCCGTCTGTTTCTTGGAGGTAAAAAGAGAAGATCAACCATAAACGTGCACGAAGAAGTGCACTTAATGTACACATTTTTCCACTTTTTGTACATCAATCATGTTGTGATGTGTTTTGAATCGAAGCATAATTGGATTTCGAAGAATACGCGGCATACAAGAACCTTGTGAGCGAGAAACATCATTTCGATATTAAAAGTAATTATTAACTGATTACCTGAGAAAAATGAAAATATAGACACCATTTTTTGAAAAATTTATCAATTCACTGTTAGACTTACGTTTATATGTTATTTGTACAATAATAAAATAAATCCATTGCGCTGTCATCGGCGTTTGATTAACTAATAACAACAAGATATCTATTTTCACCTAGGCTAATGTTGTTGTTATTGTAGGAGGTGAATATCAAATCAAAAATAATGAAGGCTCAATTAAAATTTTTGAGAATCCATCAACAGTGTGAATATGCTCATTTCTGTAATCACATTGAAAAATATGAACGGCAGAAATTTCAAAAAATTGAAAAAGTACCTTGTCAACTGTTGTTTATTAGTCATAATAAAAACTTTTGAAAAACTATTACGAATCAAGTAATAAAATAAAAAATGAAAATAAATAAATATTGTGGAGAATCACGTGTAATTGATACGGTTGGAGCTGTCAGAAATTATTGAAAGAATCGTCTCGTTGGCCTCCGCCTCACTGTTCTTCAAGAGCGAATTGTACTTGGGGTCGAAATTATCAGTTGGACGTTTACTACTACCACTACCGCAGCGTTCGTACACTCCGCCGATGTCTCCATTGTTAATGCTTGAACGTTCGTTTTGATTGCGCTGATTTCTCGCCTGGCTCAATCTCTCGAGTGCAAGATGCTTCGGTCCTTTGTCGCGTCGGCACAATCGTCTGCTCGTCCTAAGGAGGGAGCGACGGAAATCAGCAGAAGTGAAGTAGTAGATGATGGGATCGAGAGAACATCCCAGGAGAGCAAAACTGGTACCAAGCAGTTCGACGTTCATGTGAAAGCTGCTCCATCTGTTGTTCTCTGAGTTGGGTCCAAAAACATCGAGAAGCAGGCAGATCTGAATAGGTTATTGAGGTGCAAAATTGTAATGTTAACCGAATAAAATGTATATGCCTTCCACAGTGTTTTCCATTAACAATTAACCTGACTGTTGACATATGAAAAGATTACATCATATTAGTACAAAGCTGTACTTAAAAAGATTTATTCAACTTATGAAAATTTGTTTATTATTTTTGTTGGCATTGTTGTGGTATTAATAAAAATTAGTTGCATACACATGTTGCAATGCTGAAGAAATTATGCCGCAGTAGATGGTCGGGTGCATCAGGTGCACGCATTCAACTCTTTCATCTCAACGTTTGAACGTCAGCCAATTGATAACTCATGAACATTTGCACGTGTGTGTGTAATGTTATGTAATGTACTGTAATCAGCACAATTATCATAAACAATTAGCGTAGTAACGTGGCATCTTTAATGTCTATAATTTGATTAGTAACAAACTAAAATGTTTTCATACGTAACAATGTCTTCTATAAAGATGCACTGCATTGCAATTTAATACCGAAACTAGGAAAAATTTTTAAAGAAGAAGTTGAACCTGCACTGGCAACCAGCACAATGACCTCGAGACGGAGACTGCCATGATGAGGATGATGTTGTCTCTCTGGGAAGTCATCGTGGCCGCGTACTCAGACAATGCCGCTGCTCCAGAGGTTGAGTACGACGTCACTGTATCACGCGGTATGACGTCAGCGAGTGGGTTGCGAGTCGGTGGCGGTCGGCAGTGAAGTCTGAAAAGAAGGACGCCAGACAAGATGGAGATGATGGCAAGTGGCACGAGAAATGCGCAAATTAGGAAGATGAGCCAAAGCGTTCGAAGCCTGGTGGAAGTGTTCATTGTGAGAACATCATGTTGTTCGTTGAGGATTTGCATTTGCCTGTATCGGTGTTGTTGTTCCTGGAGAAGTATTTGTTGTTGGCTCAAATGTTGCTGGTAGACCATTGATGGCAAGTTGATTTCTTTTTGAAGATGATGTTGTTGAATGGAGGCCATGTAGATGTCGTTGCATATGAAAGACTGGTGAAGTCCGATGATGCTTGTCGATGACATTAAATTGTTCGGATTAGTGGTCAGATTTTGAAGGAGGTTGATGTTTGATAGAAAGAAGGCTGACCAGATAACAGCGCACGATATTATGGAGTTGCAGACCGTAAGGATGTTATCAGTGTAATTATTATCAGCTATGTTATTGTTGATGTAACCATTATTATTCTGTTGATAAGAATGTTGTGGCTGTTGTGCTAATGAGTAACGAGTTTTGTTTTTTCGTCTTCTGTTGCGGGCACATCGCAGCCCGTTTCGAAGTGTTTCTGCAAAAAATCGAAAAACACAAGCTGCCACTGGCGAGTAAATGGCAACGTACAACGTGACGGATAGCAAGTAGTGAATGCCCCGACACATCACTTCGTTCTGATGATGACCATCGAGATTGTTGATCACACTGTTTTTGTTGTTTATATTTTCTTTTAAAATGCTAACTGGATTGATGCTTTCGTTTGCCTCCTCGCCTGGCACATGATTGTGCGTGATGATGGCGGGGATGAATGAGCAGATGGTGAAGATGATGTCAGCGAAAGCAACGTTGCAGAGCAGAATATTCTGACCTGTTCTCAATTGCCTCCAGCTGAGAAATGCAATCAACGTCAACGAGTTGCCCAGTAAGGAAGTGAGGGAGAGAAGGATGGTGGAGAGGAAGACCCAGGCGTTCTGTTCGGCGTTCCCCTTGTGTCGACCAAACCAGAAATGGTTGGTGTCGTTGAATGGTGTCGCGTTGTATGGCAGTGCCGTGCTGTCGAAGTATTTGGGGTAATTCATTTTAAACTATGTGGTTGATTTGCAATATTCATCGAACTTTCAATTTTATGGTTTCATGCTAAATCCATTTCAATAATTGCCAAAAATGCTATCGACTTTTTGAGCAATAAACAAACAACTAAACTTTTTACAATTCCAAATTATTATCTCAAAATAAAACAAAATAATGTTATATTAAAATAATCCAATGTATGTAAAACAAAATTTTTAAATTATCACCAAACAATTACTTTTAATGCTTTACATGTATACAATTACCAACGAATTTACAAGTAAGGCCCTTATTTTTTTCGCAATGAAACAAACTACAAACTGAGTGGACAAAGGCAGCAAGCAATCTGTAGAAAGAATTAATTCATCATCAGATCAGCTCGGTGGTTTGTATAGGCTATCCGTCCAAACATCTTCACAGTACATTACATTTCATCTCCAACAAACAACACGCACACACGCACACAAACGAACAATTGGAGGAGCCGTGAATGTAAATGCATGCGCTGCCTGAATGCATGTTTCATAGTTTCATACGCTTAACTTCTTAAAATATATATATATATATATATATATATATATATATATCTTGGTTGAGACTATGTGTGTGTGCGTGTGTATGCGTGTTTGTGTTTGTATGTGTGTGTGTGTGTGTCTGTATGTGTGTGTGTTTGTGTGTGTGTCTGTATGTGTGTGTGTGTGTTTGTGTGTGTGTGGAGAGGGTGTTATATTTTCATTTTTGTTATAAATATATAAATTTATAGTACATACATAACACATACATTTATTCATAAAACTAAAGTGTTTCGCGTATTTCTTCCAATGTTTTATTGGGGTGTGAGAATAAAATTCAACTTGCCCCAAAAGTCAGTCGGTCGAGTAATGTTTATTTTGTATCAAGCGCATGTTGTGTTCAATGCAAGCGAGACACAGAGACCTGCTTCAAATACATGCAGAGTCAAACAATTCTTCAATCATTTGATCTTTGTGTTATGTGTCTATTCACGTATCAAGGGTTTTTAACTTTTGTAATTCTTATATTAATAAAAAAATTTCCAAATTTGCAAGATTACTTGCTAAGAACTTTTTTTACAGTGTGTATGTATAAGAGCTATAACATTTTTTGTGTATGTAACAGTTATAACAATCTAGTATTAATTAATAAATTAGTTATTATAAAAAAATGTTAGTAATATTATATTACATAAAAAAATGTCGATAGTAGATACGCCATTGCATACAGGAATGTTTCTCAATTTTATTAAGTTTGTTTTTTTGTTAGTTTTCTGGAAAACTAACATTCTGGAAAACGTTTGTTCTTCCCACGTTCCAACTTTCCTAATTCACCAACATGAACATGTTAAATAGACACGGACACACACGCTCGCGCACACAGACATACATTCCCACAGTCTCATAAACAATGCCAGATTTAAACGTCACGAAACAAAACACATTCATGCCAACACACATACATTTATGTACGTACTTACATGCATACCTATACATACATATATACATAAATATACTTATATACACACATTTACATATATTCATGCGTACACATACATGTATGTCTTGTCTACATACCTACATACACATAAATACTTGCACACTCAATCAAATACATACATGCACACTCACATACATACATACTTACACACACAAATGTAGATACCTTTTTATAATATATTACATCTTGCAGACTTTCATGGTATCTTTATGCCTTCCGTATGTGAACTAACTGACATCTAACACAAACACACATACACACACATATTTGCATATACTTATATATTTTTGTTAAGCATAGTTTTTGTTACAGTTTCAAGTTTCAGGAAAAAATTTTTATTTTTTTATTTGTTGTTGTCAAAATTGAAAACAAGCTATGCGATTATAAATTTCTGAAGTTTTACTTATTAAACATAATTTTGCTTATTGTTCATTTAGTTACATAGTAAATGTCGTTTAGCAGAATAAATGACATAACCTTTAGTTTAATTTAGCTGGAAAACTGAGAAAAGCAAAAAAATGTCTTTCCATGATCGTTAACAATCTATTGTTAGAATGTTTTCAACGGTCGTCCGTCATCATCAATGAAGCTATATGGAGAAACTTGCAAAAATATTAACATTTTTCACTGAAACCAACTCCAGCAATCAACTTTTAACATCCCACTAACCATCGGCACCACGCCGCAACACAAACCAACATACGCAATTTCAGCAGCACTAGCGCTAGGTTAGACATCACAAAATGGTTTTCAAATACAAGAATCATACTTGTTTGTTTTTGGCAGAAATTCATTTGAAAACAACTGTTTAATCTAATAATGTAGATTTTTTATACAATTACATAGTTTTTTTATATTTTATAAAAATAATTGGTGGTAGAAATATGGATGAAAATGAATAGCGCCATATTTGAGACGCTATCATCGTATCACAACAAACTCATCTTCTTATAAGACGATCCACGCAGAATATCTTCTCCAGAGGTGTGCACCAGCACTGGCAAAAGTGATTTGTTTCTTTTTAATGTTATATAGTTATAGCAATAAATTTTTTAATTTTTTCAGTTGTGGCTATGTTAGTCAACAAATGTGATGAAAATAGTGACACATTTAAAAAATTTAAAAACTTATTTTCCACTGCACATAACTTTTTCAGTATTTGATGTAATATATTTTTATCAGTAAGGCATTACATTAATTCATTCTTGCATCGGCTTATTGTCAATTAATGCTGACATGTGCTTATATTTAACTTAATAGTATGAATTAGGAACGTTTTCTGGTTAAAATATATCTACATCAAGCAAACGTATCGTAACATTTTTTGTTTATTACGTGAGCCACATTTTTATGCACATCAATACGCCAGTTATATATCAATTGCGATGTTGAATGATTTAAGAATTGGTAGTGCTAGAAATTATTTCTGTAGAAAAAATAAATAATGAAGAATGCGAGCAGGGTGCATGATTTACAGTGAACCAAACATGTTATCATACAACACCCAGCCACAAACCAAATTGAGAAACACAAAATCGTTCTAAATTTTGAAAATGTTCTCATGCTATCAATTTATTTTTATTTTAAACAGATATTTGTCACCAAAATTTATAAAAATAATTTTCTTAATGTATAAAAATTATTATGAATAGATTTTGTGTATGAACGACTGAATGACTGCATTCTGGTAAATAGCAATGAAAACTTTGTGTGGGTTTCTATCTATGAATCCTAGTTGTGTACGTGAATTGTGTAGGTTAGTTTGGTACAAAAGTTTAATTGGAACTAGTATACCAAGGGTGGGCAAACTACGACAAAGCTATTTTGCGGCCCACGAGGCCTTGTTCACCCAAAAAAAGAAAAGGTCGTCATCGTCAGCCAGACAGACAATATGACCAAAAAATGGAATTACAAATCTTAACAAAATTTTTCCTCGATCCGAAAAAATTTAATTTTTAATTACTTCAAAAAAGTTAAAACGTATTTATGATACCATGGATATATATCCATGTATGATACTCTCATACGTGCATATATATCTATCAATGATACTCTCAGCGAGTACGCCGCAACTCTGTTGAAACGCTGACCTTCACCAAGTTATTAAATCAGGAGTTTGATGTAGGTTGGAGGTTAGATAGATTTAATTAAACAAGCGGCAAATAAAGGAAACATTTCAAAAATTCACTGAAAAATTTTATTGTTAAAAAAATAATGCCTAAGTACGGTTGCTCTACATTGGTCAACAGTGCCACCAAATAACTGGAAACATTCCAGCATACTGTACACCACACGTTGTACCTGGAACTCAGCTCTAACCATGAAAATTTTAATTGATCTGATTATATTCAACGGTTGTGAACATGAAACGAACGTGTGTTTAGATGAACGCCTGCCTGCATTGAATTCATCCACCCACCGGAAATTTTACATCAACATGGAACATTAAATTATTTGGAAGACTTTGAAGATTAGCGATAACGCGCATCACACAAAAACGGTTATATACACGTATATATATATATAGAGGTGTGTGTTTGTCTGTGTTTCTCTGTCTGTATGTCTAGAACAGTTATTAAATAAAGTATATAAAAAAGTTCTGAATGTCCTTTTATTACTAAGTCGATCGATTCGCGAGAACGTGATGACCATCACAGTTGTGAAAAATTCGAGATCGAACAAACTTCTCTACAATATTTTATATATAAGCTGTAGATGTACGGAAATATTAGCAGTCGTTGTGCAACTAGCTTTACTATGAGTTATTTCAAGACGTTAATTACTGTCGTCGCAACAATAACATTTGCATTCTAAAATAAAATTTCTATTATCAACACTCATATAGTTACATCAATTAGTATTATAATGATACATCGCGTCCCGTTACACTACATTTAATTACATTATATTACATTACATTAAAATTACACGTGTATAGGTTGTTACATTGTTGCGTAATAGAATGTAATGTAATGAAGGATGTTCACCAGTCATCATCTGCAGGCCTGCATTAATGACGTCATGTCAGCGATGATGATGGTGGTGGTTATGATGAAAGAATAAGAATATAAACGATGCTAATGAAACTGATGACAAAGTTAGTGAAGATGAAGGTATCTGTGATCAAACGTAAATAAAAGGATTGTTGGTGAAAAAGGTTTGGGAAAATGATAGAAATGATAAAAAAGATTCAATGAGGATGATGATCACGGTGAAGATGGTGATGAAAAAGATTAAGATGGTGATGAAGATAAAAAAAAGATATAGAAAAAGATGAGAAGAGGTAGACAGAGATGAAGATGATAATAATGGTGGTGGTAATAAAAAAAAGATGATGATGATGGAGAAGAAGAAGAAGAAATTGACGGACTGGATGATAGGAAACGTTGTACATACAACACGTTTCCTCCAGGTGTTCAACACCACATCAATCATCCCTTCCATCTTTTTTCTTTATGATAGAAATTATCGTTCTGATTTTTTTCGCTTATCACTCTTTATAAAAAATTTATATCGGATGAATATTTAAAAATATACAATTTTTTTGAGTGTTGAAAGTTCAAATATTACGTTTGATATTTTAACATTTAAATTATTTGTTCTTCCTTCTTCCTTGATATTGAATATATACAAAATTTGTCTATATAAAAAGTAGGAACCGACCGCAGTTACGAAATGTCGGTTACATTTAACAGCCGACAGCCAGCTGACATTCATGGAATCCAGATTGAGCAATAACTTGCATGGCACGCAAATTACAAAAACACCACATACTATCTGCTTACTACCCATCACATCACGCATGAGTACATTTGTTCGGCACATGCTCACACACACAAACCAGAGAACAACATACATCATCAGCGTGAAAGTTGGCATTGGTGGTGTGCAACTTCTTAAACTTGTTATTTTTCTCAGTGATTAGTCGACTTGAATTATGAACGCCGAGATGAGAATTATGTGAATATTGTTTTGGATGGTGTGATGGGAAGTTCTGAAACGCAAGTTACGTCGAAGTTAACCTTGTTATTTCACATTCCACGAACAAACGAAACTTTATTGCTCTTTTATTCAAACATACCCAAGCAAATTTATTATCATCTTCCAGAAAGGCGTTCCTGAATAACGTGATGAATAAATAAAATTGGGAAATAAATAAATAAAAGAATGGAATTAATGCACCGGTAATGTTTTATGTCCTAATAAAAATGAGATACATAACGGTGGGGTTTTATTATTTTCACGAGAAAGTCTCGTAATGGAGATGGCAGTGGAAACAGATACATCAAGCACATAAACGCTAATATAAAAGCATGATATCAAAGGTGATAATAATATTAATGCGAGTTTTGTGAACACTGTGGTTGTGTGCGTGTGTGTGTTTGTTTGTGTGTGTGTGAGTGTGCGGGGAGTGTGTAGATCGTCGTAACATTGTGTGTGTGTGTATGTGTGTGTGTGTGGGTTATGGTCAGATTGCATTGCGTGTTTGAGTGTGTATTTTAAATATACGATATTTTAATGTTTTCTCCAATCCAACAACAGTTTGAAACTTAATAATTATCCTTTCTCCGTGGGCTGACAAAGTCATCCTACTTAAGACAGCAACAGATCCTTACACCAAAAGTATTGACAAATAAAGTTAGTTTAAATCATTTATTCTCAAAATAGTTAACTTTGTTCTCAAAAATTATTTTCAACAACTTTTTTAATGTTAAATACTGTATATATCGCATATATATTTTGCATACATGTAAGTGAATGTGTGTGTCTAGAAAATTGTTTGTGATAACGATTAATAAATATATAACAGATTTAACAAAAGATGAAAATACATATAAAACACATTAATATTTTGAATTAGAATTCCCCGCTTTTTGATAAACTAGCAAGGAACTGCGTGTATGTTTTATAATATTAATAACAATAAAACAATTTTATCGCCCGTAATTTTATTTCACCTATGTACCGGCTTATTATCAATGTGTGCATATGTGTGTGAGTCTATGTAACAACGTGTGAGTGTGTGTGTGTGTGCGTGCGTGTGTGCATGTGAATATTACACTCAAGAAATATAGTGGTTGTCGTCAGCAGCAGCTCCAGAAGCGGTAGCATGACAACTTAGCACTTATTGTAAGAAGAACATAAAGAGCATGCAGACAAGATAGAAGAGAGGCATGCAGATTTGTTAGTTTGAAGTTAGATGGTGGTGGTCGGTCGATTAGTGATTGAGGCTCTCTGAAGGTGATTACAACAATGTAAACAGACGTGAACGCAATTCATTGCGATCGTATGTTCATTAATTTGATATCTATGTTTATGTTCGTTTATTGTTCTTTGGTACAACGATTGTGTTTCTATGTTGTTGTTATTTTAGTGTTGCGCCTGTCTGTAATGGCTAATTCAGTCGACTAACATTATTCATTTGATTTAATTTTGCTCATGTTAGCGCAGTATGGTTCTGAATATTTTTGTACGTTAACATTCGTTAACTTCGATTTCAACAGTTTAACGATAATTTGTTTTTACAGATTCTGTCAAATATTGTTTATTGTTAATGTCATAATAACATTTAATTATTATTTAATATTGTTCATGTTATTATTCAGTTAAATGAACATGATGTGATGGGATGTTAAATAACAATCGAGATCTTTTTAACACAACACATTAAAAGGAATGATGGTTTGAGATTATCATACACAAAAATGTATCCGAAGACAAATTCTTCTAACTAAATTAATCGTCAAAGTTTGTATTTGGATTTTTAAATTTTAATGAAAAAGGTTTTGTTCATATAAAATTGAACAGACAAATGCTGTAACAGGAGTAATCTGAATGACATGCACTTTAAATAAATCGAGTGAACGTGTAAGCATTAACGATAATTGCTCCGATCAGATATATATCAATTAACATGTACACACACATACAAACGTACACATACACACACACATAAATATACACAAACATAGATAAACACACGCGCGCGCGCACCCACACCTGACTGAAGAATTTAATTTCAGTGGATGGAGAACATGGCAACAATTACCTCGGGCTAATCTAATTAAATAAACAGCTCTGATGATGATTTTGATCATCGCTATCCTCATCAGCATCATCATCAAAATCATCATGAAAATGATGTTGATGATGATGATAATGTTATGTAATATGACCTTTCTTTTGTTTAACGAACTAAATTTATTAGATTTAAAAACGAACCAAAGACAGCAAATATGTTTATCCATAAATTACAGATAAGACATGTAACGCTTCACTCAGCGCTGAAATAAATTCAAAGTGGAGCATTAAAACGTTCAGATAAACTTCCGTGGCTGGATGGACTGCAGAAGGAAAATTTATTGAAGATTGTTTCGTGATGTGAAAAAAAACTTGTAATGCAAATATTGAGAAAAAAACTGTTGTTGTTGTTGCTGTTTGTTGATAATATAACAATAAACAAGTATTGCAAAGTTGAAAATTTCAACCGTGTTTGAAAATTTTCAAGTTTGGTTAATTTTTTGTATGGCAACTCTAATAAAAAAGGCTGATGACTTTAGTTGCATTTAAATTTACATCTTTTTGGACCTGTGATTGATGAATTTTGAATTTGAACCAAGTGGGTCAGGCATAAGAACAAAAACAACTCACAAGAAGTGGCGCTTCTACCGCCTGATCTTCCCTACCATCGCCGACCATATCAACGAACGAACGATGGCAAAGGCGGCGACGAGAAAACAAAACTTTCAGCAAGTACCAGCTAACCTATTCAGTCTTTTGTGGCAAAATAATCTTTAATAACTAATATTTAATATTTTCATGAAGATGTACATATGTGACAATTAATATGCTAGAGATGATGAGTAAAATGAAACTACAAATAACCTGAGATGAAACATGATGATGATAAATAAATGGAAGAAGATACGAAAAAAGTTACGAGAGAAAAAAAAATAAAAAAGAACATAGACGTCGACGTTAACGGATGCGTGAGGTATCTTGTTTCATTTTTTTTTTTTATTTCCATCCTCACAACAACGTTACATGCAACGCATTGGCGGTTCTACAGAGGACCAACTAGAGCCGTGTTTTGTTAAAAGTTACTAAAACTCAAAACATTTGGTTAATTTTTTTGTTTTTCCCTCGTCAAATTTTTATAAAATTTCAAAATTTTTTAAATTTTGGCTCTCCCATTTCAACGTTGTCTAGATCCGACGCTGATGCAACGTTCCAACTCGCGTTGGAAAACGGCTGCAGCATATCATAAAAATACTTTTAACGAACGTCGTCTCATCTGTAACTGATGATTGTCTTCATGGAAGTTTAAAGAAATATTAAATATATTATTCATTATGATATATCATTATTTATATATGATATGATAATTATATAATATATAAATATAATATATATATATATATATATAATTTATTACATATTAAATATGTTAATTATATTAATGAATGTTCATTTTAAATGAATCGAGCCTATAATAGCAACAATAACAAAAACAGTAATGATGATAACAATAATTTATATAATTATTTTTATGGCTAATATAACTGATGAAATTATTAATTTGTTACGACCATTTTGAGCAAAAAAACAAAACAAAGCAATAAAACCTAAAATAGAACATGTATGCATAGATAGATGAACGCAATTTTATTATATTATCGCCTCCGTTAACACACGTTTTTAAAGTTTTTTTTATTTTTATGCCCAATTTATGCATCAATATCCCAATTTAGCTTGTTTTTTTGTGATGGTGAAGATGATTAAGAAGATGGTGATGACGACGATGATAACTTATAATGTGGATATTGAAATGATGATGATGATGATGATGATGATGATGATGATGATGATGATGATATGATGAATGTGTTGATGTTTAAAATTTAGCACGGTCGTAACTTTACCTGTTTTTTTCATTCATCATTTCACTCATTTTTTTCATTCTACCAAACAACAATTCATCACGTGATGATTACGATCACGTGATGACTATGATCACATGATGATTATGATCACGTGATGATTATGATCACGTGCACTGAAACTTTCAATCTAATTTTCTTCACCATCTCAACTCAATCACCACATTCAAATTTTTAACTTTTATAAATTTTTTATCTTTGTTTGCCATCTTCAAAATTAAACTGGAAAAGTTTTATTATTATTATTATCAAGTTCTTTGTTATGCATACAGTTATAATCATCAACAATATTGATGTATGATGATGATGATGATGATGATGACCGTCATCACGATCACTAACTACCATCTAAAACTGCATTTTCGTTATCACAATCATTACTGCCATCTTTTTGTTTGTTTTATTCTGACCATCATAACAAACATCGTCTTGTCACTTTCATCATTACAACCAACATCATTATCATCATCATCACCATCATCATCATCACACCTATCATTATCATCATCATCATCACACCTATCATCATCACCCCTGTCGTCGCTATCATCACGCTTATCATCGTCACGCCAATCATTATAATCATCACCACCATAATTAGGATCATTATCATCAACATCCTCATCTTCGTTGTCATCCTCACCATCGCCACAAACAACACAGCCTCCATATCTCTGGAGCAGCTATCAACGAGGCTAATGATTTTCATTTTGAAAAATAATGGAGAAATGACAGATGACGCTTTCCAATGGTCTAATCTTACATCTCCTTGTATCTTTCCGTCATAGTCGTCGTCGTTTTCATCTTCATATTTTTCATCATCATCTTCACCATCGCCATAATCACCACCATCATCACTATCATCCTCACCACCATCATCATCGTCATCAGTCAAAGATGGCCAACATCTTCTGTACATCATTCTTCAGCGAAGCTTATCAATAGATCGTGTAACAGAGATTTCCATCATCATCATCGTCGTCGTCGTCATCATCGTCATCATCATCTTCGTCATCATAGCCACCATTATCATCATCACCAACATCCTCATAATCATAATCATCATCATTGTCCCCATCACCATCATTGTTAAAATTTTCGCTATCATTATCATTCATCAATTAAGAGTCAGTCATCATATTGTCACCATTAGTTAAAGTCCAAAAATGAATCCATCGATTTTTTACAATCATCATCCGCCATCTTACGTGGTCCATCTCGTCAACGCTGGCTGATGTTCAACATCGCCCGCGCCATCCTGAACGTGACCGCTTTTTGCTGAAAATTGGATATTAGTTTTTAGAAACAACTTTGTCGTTAAGAAAAAAAACTTTTGTTGTTTGTGAATTTGTGTGTGTTGTTGTACGATGTAGTTGTTGTACGATGTAGTTATTGTACGACGATGTAGTTGTTGTTGTACGATGACCTGGCTCGAGTGGGGTTGCCATCCCTCCAAAACCAAATGACCATCAGACGCCATCACTAAACGAGGTGGTGCTTGCGCCTACATGCCGGATACAAAAGTTCCATTGTAGGTAAGAAAGCAACTTTGCGTCAGTTAGAACTGCATAGCATTGTAAAGAAGGAAAAAAATGTTTGTTTGAATGAATGTTGTTTGTATGTTATATGTTCGTGAGGTTAATGATAACGAACAAGGTATTGCATCATCATTATCATCTTCATAATAATAATGTCATTTTATGGAGTGCCGTGGCAAGCAATTGAGTCGCATTATTATTATTACAACAAACACACAGTATATAAATACACGTCAATGAATGCACCACACACTTTTGCCGCATGTGATAGGCGGGAATTTCTTTACGTTCGAACCAGTCATCTTAATCATTAAACCAACACGCATCATCTTCATCAACGTTGCTATTTCCAAAAACAGCATTGTTACTTTCATCTTCATCATCTTCCTCCTCATCCTGTTTTCCTCCTCTTTATACTCCTCCTCCTCCTCCTCGTCATCACTATGTAACAAAACTAATCTTCATCATAACCATCATCATATTCATCTCCAATTTCATCACCGTCATCATCATCATCGTTATCCTCGTTACAAACTAGCTATTAATTATATTCGTTGTGGAAAAACGACATCATTTAAAACGTCATCCTTAAAAGAGATAGATAGAGAGAGAGAGAGAGAGAGAGAGAGAGAGAGAGAGAGAGAGAGAGAGAGAGAAGATCCTCACGAACAAATGACTGTATGACTGTACTCACAAACCTTTTGAACGAGCATTCTGCTGAATGATAAATCTGATAACCCTAATTTATTTATCATCATTGCCACCTTAATCTGTTGCTTAATTTATTTATCACTCCTCTCCTCTTCTCTCTGTACTTTGTCTTAGATGTTCCTCAGTACAGCGTTGCATGAACTTTCAGAGTGTGAGTAAACGCTGCTTGTGTAATTGCACTCGATTCGATTCCGTAACAACATTTCACACTGAGCGAGTCCTTTTCTAAAAACGTTGATCGATTTTTTTGCAGAATTCATCCTTAACTAAATTTGTAATTCAAGCAAGATTTCCACACCAACTGCCGGATATTGGATATTTTGTATCCATTTTCTGCGATCCCTTTCTAGAACTGTAATTATTTACCGTTCGATACATGACACACACACAAACACACACACAAACACACACAAACAAACACACACACAAACAAACAAACACGCACACACACACGCGCACACACAAACACATATTACGTGCATGCTAATTTATTTTCATGCATTTTGAATCGTATTTGAATGAAGAATAGTCAACATGCACGCCTGATGTATGTGAGTCTGATGGCGAATGATAAATGAACGGGAGAAGCTGAACGTTGAAATTCAAGCCCTCGTGCACAACGTGTGTGAGTGGCTTTTCATCATGTCATCTCTATAATGTTTAAAAGCTTCCAATGATTTATTGACGACAAATTTTCATTATTGTCATAAAATTATGTATTTTGAATAGTTTAAATTTAATTTTAGG
The DNA here is from genome assembly GCF_000326865.2 of Helobdella robusta. Taxonomy (NCBI): domain Eukaryota; kingdom Metazoa; phylum Annelida; class Clitellata; order Rhynchobdellida; family Glossiphoniidae; genus Helobdella; species Helobdella robusta. The sequence continues at coordinate 5,024,029 of NW_008704083.1, forward strand.
AAAATGAAAATTTAGATTATTATTTAATTTAAAAATTTCAACGTGCATTGATAAAACAAAAATATTAAAAACAATTGAGAAAAATTATGTAACGACTCTGTTGGAAATGTAACTGAACCCTGAAAGAATGTTTCATTGATTTATAATCGTTGATTGATCGGCTGATTGGTAGGTTGGTTGATTTGGTTGATTAATACTGACATTGGTTGATTGAGCACTAACTGACTGAACTTGCCTACTCAGTCAGTGGTTCACTCCTCTATAACATACATCCACACATAAAGAGAAGTAGAATGTAAAACCAACTGACGAAAAATGAAAAAAAAATGGCATAAATGAGTTTTTATTAAGTTCGTTTATTTATTACATGCCCCGAGCTGGTTTCTACATTTTAATTTATATAATTTACGAGGGATTTAAGTTGTATGTACTCTTACAACGTTGCATTAAAAAAAGTTTTTAGGAACGATAAAAATATGGTTATTCAGTTATCGACTTTGATTCAGCTCTTGACCGGATATGAAATGAAATCACGCCGAGAAGAAATTAAAAAACATTCAGAGCATTTTGGTTTTTTTACGTTTATCGGTTTTGAAATGTTGCAGAACAGATAATAGACAAACCAATTGCAGCGAATTGCAAAGTCTACAAGTCTGTGACACAAAGTTATGCTGTTTCCTCTGCGAATGGAATAGTCAGGATAGAGATGCTCAAACTGTTAAAAAAGGTTTGGCCCATTAGGTACTGCATTGAACCTAATCAAAAATATGTTTTGCATAAGTCGCCTGGTTCTCAAAAAAACATCTTATTACCAATGTTACAAATCAAGTAGAGTAAATTTTGTGAAAATGTTGGATAAGATGAATGATATCTCTACACATCTTTTTTCCATGTTTCTGCAAATCAGTGATGGTAAAATAAAAAAAGATATGTCTCTTTGCTCTCTGATCCGAAAAGTAATGAGTGATAAACGTTTTCAAGACCTACTTAACGAAAAAGACCTTGGGGCATGGGTAGAGCTAAAATTTCTTCTCGCCAATTTTTGTGAAATAATAAGTATAGTAACTACAAAATGTTGTTCAACATGCCTTCCCACGCCTTCGATAATATGATATTTAACATTCTCCTTAAAATTGATCTTTTTTATTCACTTTTTGACTTCTCCTTGAATGTCTCGGCAGTCAGTGATGAACCTGGAAAGCATGTAACCAGGAAATCGCTTTAATGAAATCACGCTACAGGAGACGGTGGAGTAGGCTGTGTTTGCAGATTACTGCTAGTTGCTGCAACGTCTGTGATGTCCAAGAAGTTAAACACTGTCAAAAGTCTGCTTGCAAAGCACTTGAGCCTCTTCTACATACTTTATATGCGAGTTCAATCAACAAGTTTTATTTTAACGAGCAAAGACAACATTTTAAAATATTATTTGCTACTCATTTGCAATAAAATGACATTTCTTGTCTAATAAAATTTTTTTAGTATTTAATGACCAAATAATGAGTGTAACTGATTGCGATAACCGATGAGTGATAAAGGTTAATAAAACTTCAATTGAGGTTTTCTCGAAAACTTGATGTGATAAAAAACAAAAGGCTTACAGATTTTAAATAAACGTGCTAAAATTAACCAAAAAACATCCACTCATTAAAGAAAGTAAAAAATATTACATCGATACATTGGATTGATGTTGGCATTTTGGGATGTTTAGGAAATGAACGCTTCACAATCAGTTAAATAAGACAGCACCGCCCTACCATTCAATGAAATCTTTTAATTATTTACTTTTAATCATAATATTCCCAATTAAGCAAAGACGAATTAATAACGCCTATTGGAATTGATCAGTTCTGATTAATTTTATTTTCTGCTGTTTTATATTAGGAATGATTTTTGATTTTGTCGCTTCAAAATTTTTACGTAGTGCACATTGTTTTAATATGCTGATATTCATTTTATGTTGGTCTTCTAGTCTTCTACTACTATACTTTAAGTAGTATATTATTACTTTTTTTTGAAACTTTGAAATAAATAAAATAGAAAAAATATTTGTAATTAATTTTCAACTTTTAATTTACTAGTTTTTTAGCAATTTTAATCTTATTAAAACATTAAATTAATAAATAAATGAATTATTCAATGGCGCTGATGTTCACAGACAATAATCAATAAACTGTTTGAGAGTTTGGTGTTTGTCTTTCTTCTATGTAATTATTAGATTAAAACATAAATTAATATATTAAAAATTAAATTAATGTTTATTTTTAAATTTAAAATTGAAAAGTTTTAATTAAATAAATTATAAATGATATAAAAATGTATGATTGTATCTCAAAGCGATGAAATATTTGACAAACATTCTATCTGTAATAAAAAGTAAAAAAACGAGCGTTATCCTGTATTTAATAATAATTTTCACACTGCTAATTGGATGTGTGCATCTGGAAGAGCAGGTTGGCAACTCATCCTCATCATGCAGTGGGCGACATGTCTTGAATGCAACATCAGGAGTTGTGTCTGATGGGGCCGGAGATTATAAACAAAACATGCGATGCGAGTGGCTAATCATTGGTCAGTTTCAATAACATAACACAAACCACAAATGAGTATAACTAATTACTAATCACTAATGTAAAATTTGAGCAAAAATGTTTTAAACAAACACTGCTTTTATATATTATTTTTAGTATTACATATAAAATAAATGATAGAAAACCCCTATTTTCCAGTTCACTAGTACAATCTAATTTATCATAACTCAACTTACTAATTTTGGTAATACCTTGCCTTTGTTAGATTTATTGCTCTTAACTACTACATTTTATAGACCTGAATATGAATATTCATAGAATATGAATAAGTTTTTGGTTGAAAATTTCATGAATGAATGCAGTGGCAATCCAACACACTTGTTCTTTTTAACATTTAAAATTTTCATGTTTGTAATGTTTCTCTGAACTGTTCATTGTTGACTAAAGTTTTTTTTATTGATTTCAAGCTAAACCTGAGCACTACATCATGCTTGAGTTCTCTCTGATGTCAACAGAATGCATATATGACTACCTGATGGTATACGATGGCAACTCTTACAATTCACCTGTCATAGCCACACTGAGTGGAGTCATCTCTCCAAGTCCAATCATTGCCAGATCTGGATATGTAAGCATCAACTTTTATTTTTTTCATTGAAACATTTAGTTGTGCATGAGACATGTAGAAATGTTACCTTTATCCTTTTAAAAAATTTCTTTTCAGATGCTGATATTTTTCTTGAGTGATACAAACTACGGACTTGAAGGCTTCAAAGCAGTGTACCATGTCACTCGTTGTCCATTCAATTGTTCCAACTCTGGTTTATGTGATGAACAGACAGGTGCATGTAGGTGTCAGCAGGGCTTCAAAGGTTATGCCTGCCAACTACCCCTCTGTCCAAACATGTGTGGCCAGAGTGCTCATAAAGGTTTCTGCACTGAAGATGGCTGCCGGTTAGTTTTTATTCAGCTAGACATTAATGTAAATTTGAGGATGAGATAACCTGGAAATTTGTTAGTGGAATAGATTTTTGTTGATAACATAACCTTTAAGTGGCTTGAACATCAGTGAAAAAATATGAATAGAAGAAAAAAAAGGTTTATGTCCAGTTTAGTAAGCATGTGGTGCTTCTCTGCTTAGCATTGAAGCTGCTGAGATGATGGGGCCAGTTATTAAGATTATGATGGCCAGTACTGTGCCAGTAATTTTATTCTGAATGGTTATAACTGTGGGGAGTGTGTTCAAGAAAAAAAAGTACTATTTAATATTATAAAAGCAGGCTTAATTGGTTATGATTAGGTGCAAATTATTCATCGATGATGCTTTGTTCATTATATGAAGAAAGCTAACAAAAAGAAAGCAGTACGAAAGAGAAATGGATTTGTTGTGTTGATTTGAGTGGTCTCTAACAATGAGTTCGGCATATGCTTAGGAGAAGGTATATTTTTCTTCAATCACTCAATCAAAATTAAAGTTTCATCTGTGTTATATAGGATGGTTAATTGTTGATTAATTTGATTTGTGTCCAGTTAAGTGAACTAAAGATGATTAAGAAATGATTGAAAAGAAATTGTGTTGAAAGCTTAAGAACCTGCTCAATGTATAAATTTTATTGGTGGTTATGATGTAGCGATTATTATTTTAACTAAATAGTATAATTGATTTTAAACATGAAGATGCTCACCTGGATGGCATGGAGATGATTGTGGAGTTCATATACCTTCATATTCGCCATTAACATCCTCATCTTCATCGTCTCCATTGTTGGGTTGGAGTTTGTTTAGTAGGAGTGATTATGTCAAAAGATCTGGTCACACAAGTGTTTATGTACCTTTATTGGAGCAGCTCTTCCTATTTGGAGGATTCGACTTTATAGCAGCATCTAATGAGTTGATTATTTATGATCTTAACACTAATTCCTGGAGGAAGATAGAAAATGATTTGGATATCAATTCCTCATCTTCATCATCACCACAACCATCATCATCTTCATCATCCTCATCACTACCATCATCATCAGCAGCAAATGCAATTTCATGGCCAGCAGGTCGATTTGATCACACGATGTCCTTACTGGCAGGTCGGTTCTTCATTATCTTTGGAGGTGCCATTAACTCTCACGACTGTTTGAATGATATGTGGGTGTTTGATGTGCTCGACCACAAATGGACTGAGGTACATTTCATCAATGAACCATTTGAAAAACCTCCACCATTATTTGGTCATGCCATGGTTATTGTGAATGACAAATACATTTACGTTCATGGTGGTAAATCCAATAAAGGATCGGTGTTGTCTGATGTTTGGAGGTATGATGTTTCTTCTATAGTGCAATGGTTTCGTAATAAAAGCAACAAATTTCCTGTTTTAAAATGGGAAAAATTGCCAGCCAGAGGAGGCATCCTAGCCAATCACAGATTAGTAGGTCACTCTATGGTATATGACCCAGTTTCTAGGTTTCTCGTTATTTTCGGTGGCTTAACTGATGACAATTCCCGGTTTACAAAAAGAGTTTCGAACATTGTCGTATACAAAGTAGATGAAAACATGTGGATGGATTTGAATTCAACGCTGGATGCTCCAAGCGTTCGAGCATACCACAGGTCAGTGATCGTTGACCGGTACATGGTGGTGGTTGGTGGCAACATTCATCAGCATCAAGTGGTCGAACAGTGTTTCGATGACGCCATCTACTTCTTACACCTGGATTGCTGGAAGTGGACCAGCAGACAGCCTCTCAACGAAAGTTTGTTCCTTGTGCTTCTGATTTTCTTCGCTTACTGGTTGAAAGCCTTTTTTTGTATTTCAAGCTATTTATTGCCAATTGTTACAATATATTTTTAATTCCTTTCAATGGAATGTTTTGCTAACAATCAAATGACACTCCTGCTAATATATTAACCATGTTTAACAACAACACACGTTTAGACGGCATTTTCTCCGAGATCGGGGGTTGCCGTTTGACTACCTATGATGAAACCGAAATACCCCTCGACGCCATCCACATTTATTTAACCATGTTTAAATAAATTACTAATACTTTTCTGATGTAAAGTGTATTAATTGCCGTGGAGTATCAGCTGTCCTATTATTTTTCATTGTTGTAGATGTGGCCAATGCATCAGGTTCGATGACAAGGAGGTGCTCTCACGCTCTGGCAGTCATTGATGATGTCATCATGGTAGTTGGTGGATTCAGAGGAACATTGGAGGATTCTGTGTATGCGTATGTCATGCCTCCAACTATGTTTGCCAGCCATGCCAACTCTCAATTTGACGACACTCTTCAAGTTGGTTTGCAGTTATTATTTTTAACTTTTTATTCAGGATTCATTTCATTGTTTTCCGTCCAAAGCTTTAAACATGTTATTTTGTTTAAGAACTTTGTTTAAGAACAGCATTGCTAAATTAGATTATATTTAAAAAATTTTCATTGTATTTTTTTGTTTAAAATTTAAATGAGTATTCTTAACAAGTAAAAAGGTTTGAATGAATGAGATTGTTGAAATGTGTATTTTTTTTCTTCAAAGAACTCATCTGCTCCTGATGGAACTGCTCTTCTAACAACTCCATCAGAGGTGGTTGACGAGTGTTCGAGGTACCTCACAAAAACTTCCTGTTTGTCTTTCATGAACTGCTTGTGGTGCTTGCTGGTTGATGATGATGCAATGGGCTCAAATTTTGAAGAGGAGGAGGAGGATGAGGATGAAGACCCTGTTGGTAATCATTTCCAATGTCTCCATGTCAAATCTTCTGAAGTGTGTGCTTTGTTTCTTACTTTCTCAATAGATATTTGGGTTTATCATTAGCATTTTTAAATAGTTTCTATTCATTTTTATACTTTTAATTTATTCATTGACTTATCGTTGAGCACTGTGTTGCATTTATTTCGTCATTTAAACCACCAGCACTGCAAGTCGAGAACAGTTGAGCGTCCTCCATGTCCAGGCATTTGTCCACTGCTAACCAGTTGCCAGGCCTGCACGAAGGTTGGAAGTAGTGCACGGAGAAATGATTTGAGTGGGAGGACTGATGGCTCATGCGTGTGGTGTGTTGATGATTCTCTGTGCGTCAGCAATGGTTAGTTTTTTGTTCTATCTCGTGAATGTCGCTCTATCATTATCATCATCTTATCAGATTTTGTCGGTGGCTTGTTTATTTGATAATAATCATCTAACATGTTATTTTCGCAATATTGACATAGCTGTAGAGGAATTTTGTTTTACTCATTTATTGTTTTATCATAAACAAATTTTTGGTTTTTAAAATTTTTGAAGTAATTAAATTGGATAAGTTTTTACTGGTTAACTATAGAGTAACATTTCTCTGCATTGCACACTAGGATCAACATGCAGCACTCGCTCTGCTAACAGTTGGCAGGCTGACGCTCGCACCAACCTCACCACTGAAGACGAATGTCTCCTGCACAACAAGAAACGAGGTCTCAACTGGATCAAGTACAACCACCCGCCCAATTCTCTCATACCAGACCAGGTCATTTATTTCTTTTTCATTTCTTTTGTTAATTATTCATTTTATTTACTTTCCAGAGTTGGCTTGGTTATTATTTAATAGCAGATTTGATGATATTTAGTTCAGAAAAATGTAACAACAGATGGGATTAAAACTTTGTTAAGTTCAGCAGCTTATTCATATATCGCCAAAGAGAAATAATTTATTACAATTGTGTCCAGGTGTCCATATTGAATGGTTCTACATGCCAGTTTAAGTTTGAAGTGGTGACAGAACAAGAATCATCTTCATTGGCCAGAGGGGTACTCAGAGGGTTCATACATCCGCCCTTTTCAAAAATTCAGCAACCGATAATGTTGTCTGTCTATGCTACTAATGTTCCACTGATTATGTATATGAATGAAGTAGTTGATGGCCTAGTTCCAAAGACAAAAGTTGGTTATTTACAGCTCTGTTTATCTTTATCTTTTACTCAATCCTTTTTTTACCCTCATCTCACTAAAACCTTATTTGCAATCACTTTAAAAAAAATTAATTCGTATTAATGTTAGAGGCCAAGCTAGTTGAATGCTATTTTTTAAACACTCTTTGTCTACAGATTGTTGGTACTGAAAATAATTTACAATCAAATGATGCAATGAAAATTTTCAATTTTTGAATGTGAAGCCAGTCAAAAATTATGCTAAAGAACTCGCCAGTCCTATTTTTTCCTTTCCAATTCCATAAAAATTATCGTCAACCATTAAACAGAAAATTTTTATTCTCAACTTTCTGCCACCAGACGAAAGTAGCAGAGATCAACCAGACAGTGTACAAATCCGTGAACATTCCAGTCCCCACTCCGAGTGCCCTCAAGGACACCAAGTACCTCGTCGAGATTGACATCAACAAGATGGACAACAACATCAGGAGTCCCAGTGCTGGTGCGACCGTCTCCATAAAATGGAACATCACCAACAACCTGCCGAGGAGGAATGAGGTATGTGTGGAAGGGATGCTGCTGCAATGGCATGTTTTTTGCTTCTATTTCTGTTTATTTTATTTCTTGGCTTTTTTTTTTAATCTTGTAACGAAATTTTTTAATAATTATGTTTTTAAACCATTTAATTTTTTTTGCAAAAAATTGTACAGGTTTTTGCAATTGTGTTTTATTTTTGCAATTACGTTTAATATTTGCATTGTTGACATATGCTGACGACATTCGACTGAGCCAACGACACCGAACTGTTAACAGGTGATCCAACCAGACTATTTGGAGTTGTACCACAGTACGGGTGGAGAGGGTTGCGGTGAACAGATCAGCTGCCTCTCCTGTCTGACTGATCATCTATGTGGCTGGTGTGCCGGAAGGTGCGTGCCACGTCGCAGCGTTGTCGATCATCCAACTCATGATTGCTATGTCTCCTCGAACTCATCATCGTCACCATCAGCAGCAGCAGCATCTTTGCTTGTCATTGATGTTAACCAGTGTCTGGCGTGTAATCATTTAACGGAATGTTACACGTGCGTGGAGGTGAGCTGTTTTTACGATCTTTTAAAATATTTATTCAACCTCTTTAACCATATCGATTGTTGACATAAATTATTCATCTTCCATTTAATTGCGCCAACCTGTCATATCCGCCATTTATTTAAACACATTAATCAGTCGTCATCCAAACGAACAATCACAACCCTTCACGACTCGTTACATACATTCAGTCATTGAACTTATCTGATGACCTCACAGGATGCATCGTGTGAGTGGATTGTGAAAGAGGCAAGTTGTGGTAGAAGGGGAATCTATGACAATGCAGTTGTTGATGAAAACTCATGTCCATCTCCTTGCTACCTGTACCTTTATTTACTTCTTTTTTCAGTTTTTTCGTGCAGTACTTTATATTTGAATTCAATTTGTTGACAATTAACTAGTTTAATATAAAAATGTTCAGTTGTCTGTTTAATGTTTAAAATGTTACACTGCGAATCTCAGCACTGTGACTTGACAACGCACGACTAACAATATTTTCCTTCCTGTAGCCACACAACTGTTGAATCCTGTCTGCGGGACGACAACGAGTGCGTCTGGTGCGAGAGTACCAACCGATGCTTCCGGTTCGCCGAGTACATTCCCAGCTTCCTGTACGTCGGTTGTCGGATCTGGATGGGCATCGACTCTCGTGTGAGCAGGCCACCGTGTGGCAGTCTAACCAACTGTTCGTCTTGTCTGCAGGAGAGGTGGTGTGGATGGTGTGGCCTCACCAAGAACTTCAACGTTGGCTTGTGTCTCGATGGGGATTTTTCAGGTTTCATCCTGTTTATTAACCAATTTCAATCAGATTGCTTTTATTTTTAATCATTATTTCCCATTATTTATGATTTCTCAGAATGTCACAATATAGAAAGAAAATTTTACTTAGGTGCATTGATTCAAATAATAAAATTAAATATGGAGGTATTTTCTATATTTCAATTGAAGCTACAAATCAGCTTCTGGTTTGTGGTTGTGAACTTCAATTAGCATTTAAACCGTCAAATATTTAAATATTCTCTGATTATCCTCCTTAGTATTGTATTAATAATAAAGTATAACCTAGATGCATTGAATGTACACCGCACTTCGTCAGGACCTTATTACGCCACGTGCGACACAAACCTTCTCAGCCAAGTTGTCATGAATGCTTCACGTCCATCTGTCTTTATCACGTCCTCTTCTTCGACGCCGTCTCCATCATCGTCCTCCCCATCATCACCATTTTCATCATCACCATCTACATCTTCATCACCATCTACATCTTCACCATCTACATCTTCATCGCCATCTTCTTTGACGTCAACATGGTCATATTCCGTTTGTCTGGATGTTGACGAGTGCGAATTGAACACGCACTCCTGCCACGAGAATGCATCTTGCATCAACACGTACGGCTCGTACAGGTGCACCTGCAATAAGGGCTTCAAGGGAGATGGCATGTTGAACTGCAGCAGAACGTAAGCTAACCTGCTGCTTCAAACTGTCACTTATTTAACACCACGTACTCTGGCAAAATTTTATTTGTTGCGTTGTGAGACGATGGCTTATTGTGTTTATTTTTTTTACTGTTTTTAATTATTTATTGCTTTACAGTTGCCTTTTTCAAATTTAAATCATAATTTCGCACTTAAAAATATTATGTGGAATAATTTCTACCATGTAATATATGTATCTATTTCTTACTTTCATTAGTTGCGTATTTTAATTTCGCCCTTATTGCTTTTGTTGAGGCAATTTTTTTCTTTTCTACTTTTAATTGATTTTCAATTATTTTTAAAATAATATTTAGAATCAGAAGGTATAATAATTTATTTGTTGGCAACTTAAATTTAAAATTTTTAATGTTGCTCTTCATACTGCTTCATGCTAATGACGACATGAACATTTCCAATCATATATTTTTGTGAATTCTATTAATAATTTTAATGTTGAAGATTTTCTTGGCGGAAAAACATCATTCAGCATCAGGCAGCATCACCAACATCACCATCACAGTCACAACACCACCAACCCATACAAGGCAATCGTTTTTAACATCTGACTGATCATCGTACTCGCAGATGTATGGAAGCCTGTGTGCATGGCGCTTGCTCGTCGGCAACATTCACGTGCGTCTGTGACCTCGGCTGGACGGGCCCACAATGTGATGTTGATTGCCTGTGCAACAAACACAGTACATGCCTCGAAGGAGGTGTTGGTGTTTGTGACGCTTGCCAACACAATACCATCGGGTCTTATTGCGAGCTCTGCCTGCCTGGTTACTTTGGAGACGTTATGTCGTCTCAAGGTTAGTTAGTAGTCGCTCATAACTGCCTACAAACCATCCCTTACTTGCAATTTAAAATTTTGTGCCACAAAGACTGTAACATCCACACGACATACATATACATACTCATTTGTGTGTTTTATTTTGCACTTGTGAAGAGGTACTGCATAATACACATAAAGTATATGATAGTCATTAGTTAGGCACAGAGAACATTTGTACCAAGTGACATGACTTGAGACATTTGAGCTACAGCTGGCTTTCCAACTTGATTTTTGTCATTTTCCCACCATTTTCATAATGTAGGCTGCGTGGAATGCCAGTGCAACATGCATGGAGACATGGACGAAGGAACATGCAACAGCACAAGTGGTGAGTGTTACTGCACACACCACACTACTGGTAAACATTGTGCTGCCTGTCTCTCTGGCTTCTACGGAGATCCCAGGTATGAGTGCGTGTATTGTGTGTGTGTGTGTGTGTGTTTGTTTGTGTGTGTGTGTATATTTGTGTGTGTGTTTGTTTGTTTGTGTGTGATTGTGCAATTAATGTTGAATAATTTTCATTCTGTCTCAAGGCATGAATGGTTGGATTTGGACTGTTGCTGTAAGAATATGAAGTTGATGATGATGATGAACATTGTTGTTGTTGATGATAATGATAATGATGTTTGTGTGGTAACATTATTTTTTGTGCCTAATTTTTTTTATCCTTATTATTTCTATTCCTGTTGGTGGTGGTTGCTGGTAGGTGATGTCAATTTTTTGCGACGTATCATAATTATGATGACGACGATGGTGGTGGTGGTGGTGGTGGTGGTGGTGGTGGTGGTGGTGTATATGTATCCACAAAAAGGGTGATGATGAAAACGACGTGATGATGTGACGTCAATAGTGATGATGATGATGAGGTACGCCTACTCATTCCGTAGGAATGGAGGTCGTTGTTATCAGAGCTGCGAGAACAAATTGATCATCACCAATGCGACTTCCGGTGGTCTCGGCCGCATGCTCGGACAGCAGCAACTTTCACAACTTCAAAAGCCACAGCACGTCTTCTGTGTCGCCATAATTACGCCACATAACTCAACATCACTATCATCTTTATTGAATAAAACATCGTCGTCGTCATCGTTCTTTTCTGTTAAAGACCAAAGAAAAGTTATTGAACTGACAATTGACATAAAGAACATACTTTGTTACAAGGTTCGGTTGTTGTTCATTTGTTCTGCATTTGATCATTAGTTGATGTCATCTTTTGTACTGGTTGGTGACCAATTTCAATTCGATATTCAGCTTGAATAGTTTAATTTAATTTCTTTCTCAATTGTTCTGACAGGATTTTCTTTACATTTATGATGGCATACCGGAACAATTTCTATTACCATCGTCAGCCACTTGTTCATCGTCGTCGTCGTCACCATCACCTTCGTTTCCTTCTTCATCATCATCTTCAGCCAAATTGATAGCATCAATATGTGATAACATGATAACATCACCAGCAAAGTATTATATATATTCCGAGTACTTGGTCATCTTCTACGAGTCCTTCCATGCTAACGGAGGTCAGCTCCAAACTGCTGAACTGCTATTTCAAAATGCTGCCAATCATGAATATTATTATGATAATAATGAGGGTCACGATAGTGACTACTATAAATGATTAGAATGTTGATGGTGATGATGAAGATGAAGATGAAGATGATGATGGCAATAAAACTTTGACGTTTGATCTTAATACAAGATGCTTTTTTATCTTAAAAAGTCTTGTTCATTTCGTTTAAATTGTGTGCGTGTGTGAGTGATATGGGTGTATGTTCTCACTCATTGGTTATTGTTAATTAACGTACAATGACAAATCAGTTTTGACGACGTCAGCTCTCTCCTCCTCCTTCACTGGTCCCACGCCATCCTTCTCCGTTGGTTTCAACGCAAGTTTTCAAGTGTTGCCTTATCAACATGCAGTTAGTTCACGTCATTTCTTTACTATTTTTTCTTTTTATTAATTTTTAGCTTTTTTGATTTTTATATTAAAAGTTAGGTAAATGAAAAATAATGGTAAATTGTAAATATGGTAAAATAAAAATTGATGCTTTTTTTTATTTATAGGTTGCTGATATAACAGTTTGTCAGGATGAATTGAACAAGTCTTTGTCATCGTTGATGCTGCCAACAACGCCTCCGTCATCATTTTTTCATTCTTCCTTATTGTCATCACCATCATCTTCATCACCACCTTCCTCATCCCTCTCATCATCTTCCTCATCATCTTCCTCATCATCTTCCTCATCGTCTTCCTCATCATCTTCCTCATCACCTTCATCATCAACTTATTCATCGCCATCTTCATTTTCTATTAACACAATTAGTTGTCTTCCAGAGGAATTAAAGTGAGTTTTAAGTATCTTAAATACAGTATTTACAACATAAATATATAATACAAGCCACGCCCTATATAATATCTAGGATGCTGCATATCTTAATAATGTTCATTCAAGTTTCGGTCTGGATTGTCATTTTTCCTTTCATATAATGCTGCTACGACTTGATTGTCATGTCTTGATGTGAGCATGTAACATTTTTGCTTGAGTGATATTATTTTCTGTAAGAGCTAGAAATAGGAATTAATCTTAAAATATGATTTGCTTATATCAACCAGGAATCTGCAGGCATATTCACTGACGTATTGTGGTTGTAGTAACGACAGCAGTGACGATAATGGAACGACCGGTGTGAATGGATTGTATTTATTTGGAGGCAGAACCAATGAGAAAGTGTTGAATGACTTGTGGTTCTACGAAATAAATGCTCGCAAAGTTCATCCAAGTGAGGACGCTGAAGCCAACTGGCTACTGCTTGATGTGGAATGTTCCACCAGACCACCTGCCAGGTTTTTTTGCCGTTGCCACGTTATTTATATTAGCTAATTTTTGAATGCTGACATTATTATCAACAATAAATGAACATATGACGTTTCTGCAAATTATTTTTTTAAATTTTTGTCACGAATTCAAAAGATAAAAAATGATACAACGTCAGATATATGCATGCGATGGTATGCATCGATGGCAAGTTGTACCTGTATGGAGGTGTGCTGGGCGGCCCTGCAGATGATGTTGATGACGACCGAGCAAGCACCGACTGGAACAGTGAGCAATCCATCTATTCCAATCAGCTGTGGGAATTTGACCTGCATACGAAACTATGGAGCTTGATAAAGGTTAGTTACTATCGGATAATGATCTCAATTTATTTATTCTGACAAAATCTTTTTTTTATTAAAAATATTAATAATGATGGTTTGAGTGAAAAAAATGTAACACGGACCTGTTTATTGGTTGTAATGACTTAATATTCTCCTGTTGTTGCACTTTCCAGCTGCCTACGTCATCGCCCTTGCTGTCACTGCCCCATCTGGCGGGGCACACGATGACGTCGATAAATGATGACGTCATCGTCGTCATCGGGGGTGTGCCCGTCAGTGAATACATTGTGTATACTTATGAAATTGGTCGATCTCATTTCAGGGGTGTTCAACATCTGGGCTATGGAGTCAAAGGTGTTTTTGTTTTAATTTTTTGAAATTCTTATTCCAAGCGTTTCGTTTGTTTTTAGTTATTTTGTTGTTACTAAAATTAGTGATTAATTATTTTTAATCTCAGATAAATTTTCATTTCACTCAGGAATATATGGCCATGCATCGGCTTACCATTCAATGGAACGTACCATTTTTGTACATGGGGGGTACCAGCTCAACGGCTCTGCTTTTTCAACGTCCAATAGATTGCATGCATTAAAAGTTCATGCCGGCTCCAACGGTGATGTGGATCTGGATAATGATAGAAACTTCAGGTGGTGGATGTTCGAGGAAGATGGCATACAGGTTTTATTTTTTCTTCTCTTTAATCACAATTATTTTCAGTGCCATTAATTATATTTTAAATAATGCCGTTTTAATAAAAAAAAATTATATATAAGGACCTAAGCATGCAGTGGCATGATATGATCTTGCTGGATGATTACATCTTTCTGATTGGTGGATCCTTTCCCTCCTCCCGGTCATCATCATCGTCGTCGTCGTCATCATTACTTACATCATCTACTTCTTCATCGTCATCAGCATTCACTCAGTTTCTTTCAATGGGCCACTTCACGGCCGTCCATCTGAGCAACACAGTCTACGGTCTGGCGAGGAAGTACAAGGCAGATGAGAGCGTTGGCGTTTTGGTGTCGCTAGTTGTTCCTACGAACTACTGCCAGCTGGTCATCAGCGAAGAGGACTGCCTCAAAGTTAACGGATGCATATTCAACTATAAGTTAAATGACGCCGACAAACTCTGCGTGTGTTGCGATAGGGGTGGTGGAGATGATGAAGATGAGGATGAAGATGAGGATGAAGATGCGGATGAGAATGATCTAGCTAATGCCGACACTAACATCAAGTTGGTCTCTACTAATTTTTATTCTACATTTTCTCGTTTTTCTATAAATGGAAGTGAAGGAAAAATTATTTAAATCAGATGAATTATGAATAGGAACACAAGATTTTTATTTGTTTAAAAATTGTTCAAAGTTTTACGAAAAAATAGGAAATTTTGGATGAATAAATTGTTTTCTTGATTAAATTAATTTGAACTTTTGAACTTGTTCAATTTATAATTTGGTGTTAGTGTTTAATATACTTTATAACAAATTTTTTACTGCTCAAAAGCAATAATCATTCTTTTAAATAAACAATCCACCAGATGCATATATTCAACTACAAAATTAAGAGCGTCATCGTCTTCTGCATCTTACTTCTCGTTGTTTGATGACGTCATTCCTGACATGAGCAACTTGAAGTGTCACAAATTGAAGTTCGACAAGCATAACTGTGCCGACTACAAGTCATGCAAGAGTTGTGTCCTTGCAATTGAGGTTGTTGCTTTCTTCTGATGACTTTTTAATCACAAATTGATTCCAAAATAATTTTCTTGTAACTGTTTTTGATTATAGCTACTGGTGAAAGTTAAATTTGTCCTAAATTGTACTAGACATTGTTAGATGTATTTTAATCCTAGCCTGAAGGTGGTTGAAAGTTTGTAAGTAAGCGTTCTTCAGCCATAGACAATGCTACACGTTTTCATCAAGATTGACATAACATGTGTAAATTCTTGTAGATAATGATGTACGTAAATGAATTGTTAGTCATAACTTGAGAGGGATTATGATTTGATTGGAAAATAACATTGATTACCATTGTAATGAGAAAATTGTTGGCAGCGTTGATTACATTGAAACAATAAACAACCATAGAATTGTTCCTGGTGCCACAATTGTTCGCAGTGCATCGAGTCGTCATTCGATTGCCAGTCAACCTGCTCATCAAAACGACCGCCACTATTAACAACCATCACCTCATCAACTTTGACGTCACCATCCTCCTCCTCCTCCTCCTCCTCCTCCTCCTCCTCCTCCTCCTCTTCATCATCATCGTCGTTGTCGCCATTTCCTTCACTTCCGTTCTTGAAACTCTTGAATGTTTCCGAGTGCTATGCTTACAGGAACATCCATGCAGATGAACGCGACGATGATGATGATGACGACGACGGGGATCATGATTATGATGGTGATAACTGCAGTGGGATTGAGAACTGTGAGGATTGCATGCACAATAAATATTGTAGATGGGCCACTAGCAAATGTAATCCTCTGGTTTCCGACAAGCAAGATGACAGCACTGGTCGGTGTTTGTAACATTCGTTCATTTGTTGTTGTTCGTGGTTTGTAACATTCGTTCATCTGTTGTTGTTGTTGTTATCATTATTATTACTCTCACTGTGATTATTTTCGTTATTACATCCGATGATCCGTCATAACGTTATTCACGTGCGACATTTACCGAAGGCTGCCCAGCGGACAGATGTGTGGATAGGTACAGCAGCAGGAGACCTCAGAAGACAACTCCATCATCACCGCCCTTCTCTGGCGCAAGGAAGAAATTAAACACAAATCAAGCTCAGCACGGCAAACAACAACAACAACGACATCATAATCAAAACCACCAACGTCCCCAGCAATGTTTTTCAAGATGTTATGCTCAGAGGAACTGCAAAGATTGCGTGCTGGAGAACTGTTCCTGGAACACCCTCAACAATGTGGTTCGTTCTCTACCTTCCCTAACAACCAAGCTGCTTCCTGTCACGTACATCATTCAAAGCAATAACTTTATTGAATATGAAGGAATGCCGATGTATTTGTTAAATTTTAACTGTTTTTGGATTTACTGTTGGCGTTGTTTGTTTTTTGAACTGCAGAGAAGAGAATATGACTGGATTGAGTTGTAATAGTGATATCTTGTTAATGTTACAAGTAGGTGTGTTGATTCCTACATGTTGATGATGGTGAGATTGATAATAAATAACGCGTAAAGAAAATACTGGGTAGAGTTGAAGCACGCTTCATGGATTGAATAGTGGAGAAGTACTTGATGTTTTTAATTGAGTGTATGTAGTGGGGCATCAATTTATAAGAGCGAATAGTTTAAAATTTTCAAAATTAAATTAGTTAAGAAATTTGCCTCTCATTGTTTTCGTTGTGGAATGTGTAAATGCCATTATGTATTTGTTGGAATTCACATGCTGTGGAAAATGGTGCTAGTTCAGTTATTTTTATTATTAGCTATCTATATCGTCATCATTTTACCATTATACGTGCTGCTGCGTTGGCTGATGTAATCTTTTTTAAATTTTTAAATTATTTTTTCCTGAATCCATAAAAATTGTTGACGCCGACTTTGCAGTGCATGCCGACCAGTCAGATCGACATCCTGTGCTCCTTCGGGCAGTGTGGCTCCCTGGTGACCACAAACTACGTCAGCAACGACGTTTCCTTACAAAATGTCAGCAGTACCTGTCCGTCGGAATGTTCTCAAAACACTCTCTGTGATTCCTGTTTGTCGAATCCTCACTGTGGTTGGCTGCCAAGTAAGTTGTCGTCGTACACGGGGGCTGGTTGCTGCAGACAGGGGGGTCTTGGTGGGCCTTCCTCTTCAGAATCCTGTCCTCGTGATGAGGCTAACGATAGTGTTGGTTAGTTTTGTTCATTTTGATAATATTTCGATTTAAATTTTATTATAGTTCTTCAATTATTTCATTATTCTTTGTAATGTTTCAATTATTAATTTTTGTTAAATATTTGAAGCAAATTTAAACAAACCATCGTTAGGTTACCCATTAACGCAAAATAGCATGAGCGGTGCACAGTCAGCAAGCTCAACAACAACTACATCGACGACATTGAGTGAACATCTGCAGTGGCATTACTTCTCCTGTCCACCGGAGAATGAGTGTCTCAACGGTCACCACAACTGCAACAATATGACGCAAAGATGTGTGGACAAGCTGCTTGGCTTTGAGTGTACCTGCATGGATGGATACATCTTCCATGATAAGTTAGTTCTATAACATAATATAACATAAATGTAATAAAAAATGGGAGAAAACTAAATTTAATGGTCCAAAATTCACTGTATATAAAAAATAACAACATTTAAGCCACCAATCAACAAAAATCCGTTTGCCAGTCTTACTTAAAAACCGGTTTTTCAAAAAAAAACATCTATTTTTGATTTAAATTAATTCATACCATTTGCATTCACATTCAAACCATTCCGACATTTCACAGTTCCGCTTGTAAAATAATTCTTTGTTTGATATTATAGTGATAGATAATGTCGTTGGTGTTTTTTTATTTTTAAAAATGGATTGGATGAACTTCTTGTCAACAAATTAAAATAAGCATGAAGTCCTGAACAAATCAAAATGTACATAAGATCCAACTGACATACAATGTTTTGTGTAAATTTGCTTCCAATGTTAAACGAATAGTATGAATGAGATATTACAAAAAAAATAATTGGTAACATCTTCATTGCTATTATAATTAACGAACAGATTGAACACTTGTGTGCCGTACTGTCCAGGTGGATGTGTGCACGGCAACTGCGTACGTCCAAACGTTTGCCAGTGTTTATTCGGCTATGTTGGTCTCAATTGTAGTTACGAGTGTAAATGCAATAAACACAGCCAGTGTAAAAGTGAAACCGAACTGAACAAATGCATGCAGTGTCTCAACAACACCATGGTTCGTTGGACTTTATTTTTATTTCACATTTTGTGCTCTTTTTATTCTTATGCAAATCTTGTGTGCATTTTGATTTGGTTGTTGTGATAAACATTAGAGTTCTTTGGCTCTAGTGACATCAACTTTTTTAAACGATTTTCCTTTTTTTTCAAGTTTTTATGTTGAATTTTCTATTTTCTAACTAAATAATAAGTAAAGTTATATATATATATATATATATATATATATATATATATATATATATATATATATATATATATATATATACATATTGTGTATTTTACTTTTAAAAACTTTCACATTTTTAAACTATTTGTTACGCGATGGAATGGTTTGAATACTGTCAGACTACTCAAAGACCATGATACTTGCCCGTGCATACATAATGTATGTGTGTGTGTCGTGTGGTGTGGTGTGGATGGTGTACAGACTTTGTGGCACGAAAGTTTAATTATAAGTATAGAATAACGTGTAAGCAGTTCTGCGTTTGACAGAGTTGCATTATAAAGGATAGAAAGAAATTTAAAGTAAATCTAACTACTAAGGGTCTGACATGCAACAAGTGCAAGCCTCTCTATGTTGGTGACCCGGTCAACGGCGGCAGATGTAGGCCGTGTCAAGAGTTCTGTAACAATCATTCGCGCGTCTGCATGTCGTCAGAAGATTTCATCCAGACCATCAAATATCCTGCACTGGCCCTTGACTATGAAAATGTCTGTTTCACTATTTTTGCTTTTTTAATCTCATAAAATAATGTTTCCATTGTCTGGTATTGTATTGTATTGTATTGTGTTGTATTGTGTTGTATTGTGTTGTATTGTATTGTATTGTATTGTGTTGTATTGTGTTGTATTGTATTGTGTTGTATTGTGTTGTATTGTATTGTATTGTATTGTGTTGTATTGTATTGTATTGTGTTGTATTGTATTGTATTGTGTTGTATTGTATTGTATTGTATTGCATTTGTGTCAGTAAAGTGGAAGAAGGAATCATAATATTAATTGCTTAATTAGATGCCACAATTAAGTCCGCTGTTTCTATTGAGAATGTTTTCTGACTCTTATCATTTTTATTCAAAGTGAAAATTTTATTATGGCGCTGGTCCTTGTGCATTTCTTCATAAAATCGCCGGATGAATTTCAAATGACTGTTACTTTATACAATGCAGTGTGCTAGAGAATGGTACATTATAATTGTATAATGTAGAACGTTATTATTCAATAATGTGTGTGTGCATCTACGTTGAAGGTAACCAATTGGTTGAAGAATGGGTCTTCAGATGAGAAGAGCACGAAATGTTTGAACTGCATGCATAACACTCATGGAGACCGATGTGAAAAGTGCTCCGTGGGATTCTTCAGGATAGCCACCCAGCAACGATCTGAACCGTGCACCAGGTAGCTAAGTTGGCTTTTTGTTTGTTTGATTTTTGTTTGCTTGATGGTTTGTTTGTTTGCTTGATGGTTTGTTTGTTTGCTTGATTGCTTGTTTGTTTACTTGTTTGTCTGTTTGTTGGATTGATTGCTCGTTTGCTTAATGGTCATTTGCTCATTAAGTTATTTTTATTTTGTTTTTTTATATTGTTCTGTTGGAATCAATGTTCTGTATCATTTCTGAAGCATCATTATTACGTTAATTATTAGTTATTTAGCTACAGTTATCAAATGCTAAACGTTTCTGTTTTTTAAAAAAATACAAGTAGACGTGTTTTGGAAATGTACTTCATGTTACTTAAAAGAAACTCTTACATTTTATAGAATATAAAAAAACTTCGCATTGAACTAAAAATTTACGAAAACGAAACTAATTATTCTTTCGCCTGACCTGTTGGTGGATTCATACACTTTTTCAGTTTCGGAGTGTATACGTCCTACCTCGGGAAACCGGGTCTCTGGACGCAAAACGAAGATTGATTGATAGTTTCGGAGTGTTCTGTCAGTTGTAATTTATTGTTTGCAGATGTCAGTGCAATGGCCACAGCGACCTCTGTGAGCCAGAAAAAGGAGATGGTTGTGATTGCCGCAACAACACGAAATCTCCTCGATGCAGCTCATCTGACCCCCCTGAGAAGTGCTACCTTGCACAGGTTGGTCCAGTCGTTGCATTGTCTTTCTGCTTCCATGTGTTTCTACTTGCTCTTTTTCATTTTGTACTTGCTCGTTTATTTTCTTCCATGTTTCTCTCGTCCACCTATTGCCTTCTCGTCACTTCATCTCTTTGTTCTGTTTTGCTTTCAAGATCAAATTTTTTAAATCTTACAGTTTTTGATGTGAGATGAATGAAAGATGTTGCCTGCGAAAGACTGAGCCTTTAAAATGGCGTTTTAGATTGCTCGTTTAATATTTTCATCGTTCCATGTTGTTAGAATTTTAATAAAATTTTCAGTTTTTCTGAAAGTTAATAGTAACTTTCTTTTCATTGTTATCGAAGTGTTGAATTTTTTTGAATGAATAGAAAAAATAACAAACTATAACATATAGTGATCAGTCAGATCAGTGAATATGTTTTAAAGATTAATGACTGCTGCATTGTTGATTAGGGATAGGTAGATGCCAAAAAAATGTTTATTTCAACTTGTTTATCATTCAATTTGTAATAATGTAAATGTAAAGATTCATGTTTCTGCCCGCTAACAATTTTGTACAAGTTTTCATAATCGCGAGTTGTGTTATGGTTTTGTAAAGCGTGTCCAGAATATTTGTTTCAATATTTTGTAGTATTTTCCGATTACATTAATTGTAATAATAATTAATTGTGGCGTATTCCTGGTTCAATTCAGTGTTCTCAATGTATGGACAACTTCCTTGGCACACCGACTAACCACCACCAGTGTTACAGACACTTCTCAACAGATAGCCAATATTGTTTTGATCCCACCAGTCAGATGAACTGCATGCCCATGAAGGAGCCCAATCCACTCCTTCAATTCAGAACTCTCTTTTTTGCTATTCAACCGCGAACTAACAACGTGAACATAAGAGTTTATGTTGATGTCACCAAGGGAGGTCAGTTCATCATACAACCTATTCTCTTAATCGCGCTAAAACTTCAGCGATATTTTTATTGTGGTTGTCGTTTAGTTCTACCGTTTCAATATTTCTGCTTAATGATATCTAATTAAAATTTGTCCGTTGGTTTAATTTATTCTATTATTTACTTTTAGGCGTGAAGGTATTTTTGGCACCGTTTGACAACGCATTCCAAGTCTTTGTCGATCCTATCACCGGTGCTCACAGCGTTAAAATTGATCCTCAGTATAAGTTGGTTGATTTGTCAAATAATGTTGCTGACAGGAGTCATAAAAATAACAATGGCAGTGATGGAGGTTCAAGTTATAACATTAATAATGCAAATGATGGTGATGAAGAAGAAGACGAGGAGAGTGATGATGGCCTCTATGACACTAGATACAGCAATGACCAGACTGCTGGTCAGGAAGGTAGCCAGAAAGAAGCTCTCAAGCTTGATGATAGTGATCAGAGTGATGAAGATGACGACGATGTTGATCATTATGAAAGATATCACAATGACTTTGACGACACCGATGATGATAGTTATGAACTCAGTTTTTCGAATGTTGTAACGTTAAAGAATAATCTCAGAAAACGAAAAGCGGCTACGCCAGCTTCAATCAACACGACACCAACTTTCAATAGTTCCTCGTCGGTTAAGATTAAATTAAATTCTAAGCAGAAGCTGCATGCGCAGTCTAATAAAAAACAGAATAAAAGCAACCAGAGCAGCGAAAAGAAACAAATTAAAAAGACGAATAGACTGACAACAACATCCACCAGATCTTCAACTACGAAAATTACTAACAGGTTGGATATCATTTCCAGCACTAGAGCTACCACAACGTCTACAACCAAAACCGCCTCCACTTCCTCGCAGACGGCTGCAACATTGCTTTTGAATGTCAGAGACCCGCAGCTACTGAAATATAATTTTGTAAAGAATGTAAATAACAATAAATATTACACCCTTGAAAAACGAACTGCCGACAAACATGTAACATATGTGACGTTGAGTCAACCTGATTCATTCTTAATAGTTGATAATGTCAAAGATAGATTGGTCGTTCAGATAGCAAGCAATATATATCCATTGAAAGCTACTCGGTTTTACATGGTCATTCTTGGGAACGAGCCAGCGTCCTATGGGGGCGTTTATACTCGTCACGACACATCTCACATTGATTTATTTGTATTTTTCTCGGTGTTTTTTTCATGTTTCTTTCTTTTCTTAGCTGTCTGTGTATTGCTATGGAAAGCCAAGCAGATGTACGATGCCCATACCACAAGAAGCCAGAACC
Organism: Helobdella robusta; assembly: GCF_000326865.2. Taxonomy (NCBI): domain Eukaryota; kingdom Metazoa; phylum Annelida; class Clitellata; order Rhynchobdellida; family Glossiphoniidae; genus Helobdella; species Helobdella robusta. The sequence continues at coordinate 5,047,244 of NW_008704083.1, forward strand.
TTCTGGAAATGGAACATATGGCGTCCAGGCCATCTGCTCGAATCATTGTTGTTATGGGTGATGAGCTTGATGAAACATCGTCGTCATCGACAGCCGAAATAAGGTCAACGTCGTCGTCATCTGAACAATTGATGTCCAACGTTTCAGTTCCCGCCACACTTACAACCGTCTTGCAAAAGGGTTCTCGTAAATTTTTTTCACACGATTCACCGATGACCATTGTAACCACTACACACAAACAAGACAGCGCAACCGCACCAAACCTGGAAACTGATGTTAATAAATCCAAACAGCAATTACATCAGATGCAACAAAATAGTGCCAAGAAGTTGAAAAAATTGCGTGTCTGTCCCGTAGCTATGGAATATAACCACAACAACGTGGCCTGCGTAGCTACTTTCTTGTTTGAACTACCTGGAGCGAACTCCGCGAGGGTGAGAGCTTGTTTTGGGTCATGTTTAGTTGTACCGTCATCAAACAGCAACATCAACAACAATCACCCGGGTAGCTTCCATCATAGCGGTGTCAAAATATGATTGCAAAAATTATAATTATTCGGAGATCAACTCATCTGCACTACAAGATGCTATGTTAAAAAATAGTTCAAAGTTTAAATTTCATTCGTTGAAAATTCTCGAAAGAAGTTGCGCTTGGTGCCGAAAATTTTAATTCTTATAATTAATTTACGAATATTTATTAATCTTTCTTGTTTGAGTTAATTTTCTTACTAATTTATTGATCGTGTTTGAAATTTCTCAAATATGGCTAATTAGTCGACATGGGCGTATTCACGCTACCTTTTTAGACAACTCCGCTACTCAGCATATTAAAAAATGTAAAAAATTACTCATACAACTACACCGTTTATAATTTTAATTGAAATAGTTTAGCTATTATTAGTTGTATATATTGTTTTTTTAGATATTATTACTTATTTGTATTTAATAATTTTATTATTGCAATTTTTCTAAAAATTTTAAAAATCTTCTACTACTTTACTGTGTAAAATTTCAATTGTCGATATGTCACTTAATCAAAATAGTTGCTGCAAAATGGAGCTTAAATAAATGAAGAACGCGTTTTTATACTTTACCATCGAGAACTGTGTACTTGCATTTTTTTATTGAGTTCAAATAAATTACAGTGTATAGTAATGCATTTGTTAAATAAATTATTTATTAATACTATTGTACATTTTGTTTATGTAAATTATTCTGAAAGTCGACCGTAGTTGTCGTAATTATATTACAACTATATTATACTAAATTTTTTAATGATGTTTCGAGATAAAATGAAATACCGTTAACAGTGTTAAATGTTCTTTGAAGAAATGATGCCAAAACACATTCAATCTGAATATTGAAGCCTCCTATCTCATTCTCGCCTTCAACCTGAACACAAGACCTGCTCACAGTACTGAAACTTCTTTACTCAAAATACACAATGATATCCTTCTCTCTAGTGACAATAGTAATCTTACTCTTCTTCTTGCTCTTGACTTTTCCTCGGCTTTTGATACTGTTGACCATACTATTCTCTTGAGACTGCTGCATCATTCTTTCAATATTACTGATTCTTGTCTATCTTGGTTTTCTTCTTATATCTGTAATCGTTTTTCTTCTGTTGTTCTCAATAATTCTACTTCTAACTCCTCTACTCTTACTTTCGGGGTACCTCAGGGTTCTATCCTTGGCCCTCTTCTATTTATACTCTATACTTCTGAACTACCTCGTATTATTAATAACTTTTCTTTCTCTAGTCAATTATATGCTGATGATTCTTATATTTATACTTCTTTTCCTCCATCTAATCTCAATAGTGTTCTTCATAATTTATCTCTATGTCTTTCTTTGATTATCGCTTGGTCTGACTCTGTGTGTCTTAAAGTTAATCCTTCTAAGTTTGAATTAATTTGTTTTAATAAATCTAAACACTCTATTACTATTCCTCCTATTATCTTACCTGATTCTAAAACTATTGATGTCTCTCATAAGTTTCGTAGTCTAGGTTTTATCTTTGATTCTACTATGTCTCTCTCTTCTCAGATTAATAGTGTTGCTAGAAGCTCTTACTTTCATCTACGTAGAATAAAAAAACTTTTGCCTTTTCTTGATGATCCTACTCTTCTCCTTCTTGTTACTTCGTTAGTGTTATCTAGGATTGACTATCCTTTAAGTAAAGCTTTTAACTCTGCTGCTCGTCTAGTTGCTCGTGCCCCTTTCTTTTCTCATATATCCATATCTTGTTCTCTTGCACTGGCTACCTATAAAATATAGAATAATTTTTAAAATTTGCACGTTCATGTATAAGTCTCAATCTAAATTATTTCCTAAGTATTTATCAGATATATTAATTGAACCTAAACGCCCCGGTTTACGATCGTCTTCTTCTCGCTTTTTCTTAACTCGGCACGAGCAACTAGACGAGCAGCAGAGTTAAAAGTAGAATCAAAGATAAAACCTAGACTACGAAACTTATGAGAGACATCAATAGTTTTAGAATCAGGTAAGATAATAGGAGGAATAGTAATAGAGTGTTTAGATTTATTAAAACAAATTAATTCAAACTTAGAAGGATTAACTTTAAGACACACAGAGTCAGACCAAGCGATAATCGAAGAAAGACATAGAGATAAATTATGAAGAACACTTGAGATTAGATGGAGGAAAAGAAGTATAAATATAAGAATCATCAGCATATAATTGACTAGAGAAAGAAAAGTTATTAATAATACGAGGTAGTTCAGAAGTATAGAGTATAAATAGAAGAGGGCCAAGGATAGAACCCTGAGGTACCCCGAAAGTAAGAGTAGAGGAGTTAGAAGTAGAATTATTGAGAACAACAGAAGAAAAACGATTACAGATATAAGAAGAAAACCAAGATAGACAAGAATCAGTAATATTGAAAGAATGATGCAGCAGTCTCAAGAGAATAGTATGGTCAACAGTATCAAAAGCCGAGGAAAAGTCAAGAGCAAGAAGAAGAATAAGATTACTATTGTCACTAGAGAGAAGGATATCATTGTGTATTTTAAGTAAAGAAGTTTCAGTACTGTGAGCAGGTCTGAAACCAGATTGAGATACAGGTAGAAAAGAGTTAAAGTCTAAATAGGATGAGAGTTGATTAAAAACAGCTTTTTCTATTATTTTAGAGATGAAAGTAATATTAGTTACAGGTCTATAATAAGATAAAGAGGTAGGATCTAGGGATGTGTTTTTAAGAATAGGAATAACAATAGAATTCTTATAAGAAGTAGGAAATTTAGAGGTGGAAAGAGATAAATTAACTAATTTGAGAATGATTGGATAAAATGTTGAAGAGAATTCTTTAAGTAAATTAGAAGGAAGTAGATCTAGAGAACAGGTTGTAGACGACATAGAATTAATAATTTTAGTTAGTTCTAAAAGATTTATTGGAGTAAATACAGAGAAAGATTCAGTAGTAAGTTTAGTAAAGTTATGAAAAGGAAAATTAGAATTAGATGTTCTTAAAGAAGTAATTTTATTTACAAAAAAGTCATGAAACTGTTGAGCAGAGAAAGATGAGTGAGAAGATTTTTTATGTAGAAGTTTAGATAGAACAGACCACCTATTTTTAGATGTTGAAGCAGATGTTATAGAGTTTCTAAGAAAAGTAGAGCGTTTAGAGAATAGTAGATATTTATAATTAATCAATTCAGATTCATAGATAGAATAAAGAGAGTTAGATGGATTTAACCTATAGGCTTTCTCCAGTCTTCTAAGACTTTTCTTGGCTACTACACAAGCATAATCAAACCAAGGAGCCTTACGAGAATAGAGCCTATAAGTAAAAGATTTAAGAGGAATAAGTAGTAATTTCTTGTTTTCATAACCGGACCGTTTTAATACATCCTCATTCGAATTGTAAGAGGTCCAACTAATTTTCATCAAGGCATTTAATTTTTTAAACTTTTCTATTTGGACCTGGCGCTTTACCTCACTACGTAGGAGGTATTCATAGCCGATTTTACAACCAAAGATTACAAAGACTGCAAACATAATAACACAGCGCAATTCGATTATTCCCGCGGTTAGTTAACTGTATGAAATTCTGAGTTTATGGAAATTCTGTTGTCGTAGTTTCAATGTATATAAAAGTTTTGGGGATTCCCATGCACGTGTTTATAATTTGTATAATAAACAACAATTTTAGATTTACGGAAATTCCTGTAAATAATTTGAACGTGACATCTAGCACCTGTACGTACATTATTCATTAATTTTTGTAAACAATGTAAGTATATTTTTCATTGATAGTAAAATGTAATTTGTAGTGTACCCCTCTTCTTAACAACTTAACAACTTGATTTGTTTCACACTTGCTTACTTATTTCATCTAGCTAGAGAGAGATTCACTTCTTTCTATTCACTCAGTATTCATCTCATTACCATAGCAGCGCAGCAATACAAACAATACTTTCCTAACTTACCTGCTGCTGACAGAACGCTTCAGTGCTTGCTTTTGCTTGCCTTCTTTTCTAGTACACCACAGTCATATGACATACATATTCAAAATATCAAAGATTATAATCAAACAAGACAGCATAAAATTTGAAAATTATTTATAATTAAAAAATGTCATAATATAATACATTATGATTATAAATAAGCTTAATAAGGTTATTTTATGATTGTGTTTGATTTTTGATTAGACTGTTTTTCCTCCAGTTCGACTTTTGTCTTGTTTTATAAGTTGGAGATTTATGGATTTAATTTTTAAAGTTTTAATTCAGAAACAAATGGTAAGTAGAAATTTGATTATTGGATTTTTTGATTAGATTATTACGTTGTTAATTTAAAATAAAATAAATGTGTATGTATGTGTGTGTGTGTGTGTGTGTGTGTGTGTGTGGTGTGTATTTGTTTGTGTGTTTGTGTGTGTGTGTTTGTTGTGTGTGTGTGCTGTAAAAGTGTATGTAATATATATGCTGTATTTTCCTACTTTTCACTCTGAGAGTTTTACCAGGCTATTATTAGTTACATTATGGTTATAATTACAGCAATAAGTTTTTATTGAAAAAAGACATCACATGGGCAAATAAATAGCCGAACTGATAAATGTGAAAAACTACTTCTTCACTTGGTCTAATAACAACATGCTTCACATTTCTAAAAAAATATACTCAAGTTTGTTTTTTATTTCATTTTTACCTTTGTTCCAATCTGAATGTTGGGATAGCCTCAAGGGTGGCTCATGTTATCCAGGTTAGTTGTTTTGAACATTTCTTGGGTGCGTTTTATAAATTTTTTTTTATAATTTTTACAACATTTTCCACTAACAATTAATTATTAATCTAAGTTTGTTTGGTGCATATTTTATAGATCTGAGAAAGAATTGTTGAAACTAGGAGATTCTCAAATATTAAAATACTAGAATTTTTTGATGTATTAATTTTAATTTAATTTCAACCATGGCTGGTGATGGTCTTTTTTTATTGGTGAGGGGGAGGATGGATAGGTGAGGTGAAGGATGGATAGGTGCAGGACTGCAACCATGGAATAAATTTTATACATATGCAACCAGAAATATTAGTACCAAGAGCACATCCTGACAACGCTGAGCTATTAGATAATAAAGAAAGATTGTTAAACTTAAATATTCACTTTTAATTATACTAAATATTTTTAACGTTTTTTCATTATAGATAATTCAATGCATTTTTTTACTTGCTTATGCGGTTTCATTTTTATTTAATTGAAAAAATATTAATTGGAACGACCAGTCAGCATTTTTGATTTTATAATATTTCAATCTGGTGTGAATTACAACTTTTCATACATTTTCAGGATTTTTTTATAACTGCACGCAATGCAGCAAATGTCCTGAAAATCATTACATTGATAGAATTCAGACCTTTAAAAATGCAACTAAATGTAAGAAACATACATCCTGCAATGAAGGTAAGTACTTATTTTTGCATTCATCTGTGCTTCCATTTTTTAATGAAAAGTTACTTTCAGTTAATTCACCCAAACTTAAATTTTTATTTCTCAAATTTTTAAATTCAGATAAAAACTCCCTTTATGAAGAGCTTAAAAACATAATTTTCGTTTTGTTTCCAAATTTCGTATACAAAATTTTTATATGCAAAAACGTTGTTATCTAATAGCTATTTGTTTATTAATTTGATGATAAGATATCTATCTGATAATGGGTCAATTAAATTGTTGATATATGTTCAGATCAAATAATCGATGAGCCCGGTACAAGCACAAGAGATACAACATGTAAGTGTCGAGATGGATACGTTTACGACAGTTCCAGCGAATCAAAATGCATAAAAACAGTTGAAACAACAGTTATCCAAATAACTAATACAACTACACCATTACTATCAGTACCTGCTGCAGATGAAGGTTAAGCATTTTATTATTATTGAATCACTGACCAAAACCGTTTATGCAACGATATTGTTTTCCTTATTTCAATATTTTATTAATCATCTCAAATATTCAAGAAACTATGTTTCATTTTTCAAAAAAGCAAACTGTTTTTATGGTTAAAACAGAACAAAAAAACAGAGTGAAAATATTATCGCAGCAAAGATTTTTTGAAAGAAAAATGTTATTGCAGTTTTCATTCTTCGTGCATTACTTTTTGTATCAATTCCTCGCCAAGAATATATAATCTTACAGCTTCATTAACGATTAAGAATTTAGATATGTAATAATATTTTGATTGCTTCAATTATGAAACAAAATTTTAATTTTAAAGCGTCCTTCAGTCCTACAACCATTTGTGCTATTGTCTTGGCATCAACAGGGTAAGTTGTTTAAACACCTTACATACGTCTAAGTATGCAGGCAGACGTCGTTTCTGTCAAAAATATTATTTCTGCTATCATTTACTGTTTGTTTTCATCATTTTTTTATATATTGCAGAGGTGCGATCTTCGTTGTTGTTGTTACTCTTTTAATTCGAAGACGAATATCTCCCAAAAGGACAAGAGGTCTGTCAGTAAAATGTTTCAATTTCTTATTGATCTTGTGATTTAAAAAAAAAAAGTTTGGGTAGCACGTAAACATTTTATTAAAAAATTCAAAATAATACATACAACTCATGCTTTATTCACGAAAATGTTGCGTTATATTTATTATAAAAGAAATTTCTTATTTCATTCATAGATAACCCTGCTTTAAGTCCTTTGAACGAAGGTAATGTCAGCATTATTTTATTTACTTGTAGTAAATTTTCAATTTTTAATTTTGCTGAAGAACTTGAAGTTGATCTCACAGAACCTAAAACCGATTTAACAAAGAACATAAACTCAAATCGAGTCTCTTTGTGCCGTGATATGATCCAAAGTGCAAAGTTTTGGGGCGTATTGAAAGACGGTGGAGTATACAGCCACGATGAACAAGAAAAATGCCAGAACAACGTGCGTATTTTAGCATTTTTTTGTTATTATATTGATTTTCTTAATTAACTGCGATAATTATGTTAATGATCATGGTAATTTGAACAAATATCTTTTTTAGAGATTTTGTTTCGTTGCTTAACACTAAATTTTATAACCGTTCATTGTTGAGAAGTTATTATAAACATTTTTGCTGCTGTTTTGATGAGCTGTAATCAACGAATCTATTTCATCCATCATACCATCTGGATCTCAAAAAGTGACAGTCGCGCCAGTTTTACCGATATGAAAAAAGTCTGCTTTGTTAAGGTTTATACAAACCAATCTCCAATTTCACATTCATTACTGTAGTCAATTTTTCATATCGAATTCCACCTCACCAACATTAGATCACTCTTTGATTCTTAGGTCTTTAGTTTATAATTTATAATTGGTTCTTAGGTCTTTAGTTTATAATTTATAATTAGCGGCGTTGTGAAGTCCAAAGTTATTGTATCATCTTCTCACCGTTGTGGTTTACCTATATGCACTCAACATCTGCTGCAAAGACCATCCAAAGTTTATCACTTTCATATTGTGCAGGCATATTCATCAACATTTTAAGTCTCTGGTATGTGTGCCAGCAAACGGAACTTTTTTCTCATTAGCTTAGCTGAGTGGGATCTGGCCAGTTGCTTTTTAGTTCTGTGTCTCTTCATGTGAGCTTCAGTTGATTGATTCCATATATTTTCCTATATTACTTTCTGACAAAAATGTCAAGCTTTTTTTTGGCAAGTCTGAGGGCCCATGATACGTAGTCGTGGAGCTGCACCGTAAAGGCTACGAGTTTTTTTAGTTTTCTTTTGATATTTTTTTTTGTCTTGTTAGCGCAAGAATTTTTGGGTCTTCTGTTGCTTAGTTGAAGTGGAATATTTGTCCGTATGTCTTAAAAAAAAGACATTGGAAAAGAAGCTTAGTTAATTTGTTGCTTAGTTGAAGTGGAATATTTGTCCGTATGTCTTAAAAAAAAGACTTTGGAAAAGAAGCTTTGCGAGAACGTAAAAATAAATTTAATATTTTTGAATCTAGGGCCTCTAACCTTGTTTTTTGAGCTAGCTTATGCATTTTTTTTAGTTTTAAACATTAAATATTTAATTTTCAGATTTTAAATGTTGTTATACATTGCTAATAAATATAATGTAGCATTGCATAAATACATACGTGAACATCACATATTCACGTGAATTACACCTATTTGTTTGAGTTGAATTACGTGTCTCTTTATAAACATTCACACAGATAAATCTTGGATATTAATTTGATATGCTGGTAAAGTAGAACTGCATTCAAATACAGCTTTGGCATTATTTCTTAGTATTTTTTTTAGCTAGATCTCTTAGCTGTGATGTTTTCTATTAGTCAATCAGCTCTCAAACCATTGTAAAATTATATTAACTTACTTTTGGCAGACTAAACTTAGATATTATTTTTTTATTTAGGAAAAATCAAAATCTGGAGCGAATTCGCGTTTGTTAGATTTCGCTGTTAAAAATGTTGATAAAATAAATAAACTTGTTGATGCATTACTGATAACTGGTCAAGAACATCTGGCTCGGTTAATTGATGAAAATGCAATTAAAGAAATAGACGCCAAAAAATATTCAAATTGGAAAAAGCACGGTAGTCCTCCTAAAGAAAAAATTATTTTTAATTTTTATAAATTGATAGCAGAACTACGAATAACCGAAGAGTTAGCCCAATATTTAAGGCAAAATTGTAACTTTTCAGAAGAAGATTATAATTTACTCGGGGGAAAAGTGAGTGAATCGCTAATTTAAATTTTTGTTAAATCTAAGGCGATTAAAATTAGTAAGAATTAATAATGTTTTTTTTTCAGACTACTGATGAAAAGGTGGACTTGATATTGGAATGGTGCCTTAGAGATCCCAGTAGGATAAAATGTTTTGCTGAAGCCTTAGAAAACGCGGGGTATTCAAAACATGCTGAATTTTTATCCGTTTAAAATTTTATCGAGAATTATCACTAGAGCTAACTAGGCAAATGGAAAACTTGGCCCTTAATTTTTATATTTTTTTTATTTAAAAAACAATTTTATAAAGATGAAACTTTTTGAGATTATTCTTTAAAATGTATTTTCAATAAATTATACACTGACGGGATTTTTTATTGTTTACAATTTTTTCTACTGTATGACAAACTCTGACAAAAGCAAAAATTGGCACGCCATAAAAATAAAAGGCATAAAAATATAATAAAGTTAACAAAAAAGGATTGATAATATAAGGAAATAATGCGAAATAAGATTATATGAATAATGAATATTCATTTAAAGGGCAAATAGCTATCAGGAATTTTTCATTTGAAGTTATTTGAATCGAATATGGAAAATATATATTTTTTCTTAAAAATTTATAGGATAAAAGTAAGCTAAACAGTAAATAAAATATAATGCAAATTTATATTTAAAGTTATGAAAGAACTATTATAGACAGTAGACAGATAGTTAAAATATAAATGTACAAACCGTTAAAATATTAAAAATTATTTATAGCTGGTTAAAACTAGTGAGAAATTTTTTTTGCTCATGTTATTGTTACTGGAATAGATTAACTCCTATATTGACCTTTGAAGGACCGTTTTGAGAACTATTTAACCTTTGAGGAACCGCATTGAGATCTATTTGACTTTTGAAGAGCCGCATATGTATTAAATAGCAAATTTTTCGACCCGTTGACTGAAATTTTTTTAATTTTTTTGTGGCTGACAACTTTTTTTGGTGGTAATGTTCGTACGTTAGTTTTTTCGATATTTGTTGATATGCTAGTTTATTCATTTATTCGTTCGTTCGATCATTCCTCCATCCATTCATTTATTCATTCACATACAACCATGTATTTGTTGCCTCCTAAATTGGTCACAATCTCATCTACCGACAAAAACAACGTAGTAGTCAAATAATATTTCACCCTGCAATCAACAACCAACCGGTGAAATGGCATCCGAATGTTTCGGTACAACTGACACAATTTACAGTTTTAATTCTAAACCTCAAACAGTATCTTATTGAACGAAGTAGTATCATAAAATGAATAAAGATGCTTTTTTCAAAAATTTAAAAAATTCTCAGTATCAGTATCAGAAATTTGTAAAGCGCCTCTCTTGAAAGACCTCAGAAGCGCTTTCTGGTGGGCACATTCCTGAAATAATGATGCTTCAACATTCTTTTGAATCGAGGCCTGATCAAGTAATAGAGCCATTCTATTCATTGCGATATCAATGATGATGATTGTGACCTGACTAATTAAAAAGCAGCAAATAAAATTTATTAAATAGGATAGTTAATTCGTTGCGAAATCGTTGGAGGAAATGACGTCATGTTAACAGTAGCTATTTTACTGCATGGTAGTTAATCAGCTCGTATAAAGGTTATATTCAATTCCTATCAAAAAAATTTGACCAAATCATATGCAGGCAGAACTAAATAAAGAAATAGATAGATAGATAAATAGATAGATAGATGGATGGATGGATGGATGGATGGATGGATAGATAGATATATATATACGTAGTTATAATACAAATTCGAATTGTACAATTGTGTTATGGTGTAGTCTCAAATTATTTTGAATTCTCTCAGAAAAATTAACTTTCTTACTATATGCTAGTTACTTTTATCAACAATTTAAAAAAATTTCAATTTGATTTCATCGCGATATCGATAATGATTTTTATGACCTGACTGATTAAAAAGCATCAAAGAAAATTTTTAAAATAGGATGGAGAATTTGTCATATTGGGATTGTCATAAAGCGAGCAAAATTTTAATATAAAAGCGCTTGTAAATCTACGCATATTGGCCCAGCTTGGCTTGGCTCGGCTTGGAATTGGATGTTAAGCTAGGTGTGGTCTCAAACTATTTTGAATTCTTCCCGAAAAATTTTAACTGCGTGCGTACATATGCAGCACTGACTGTTGCTTTTATAATGAATTTATATTATATATATATATATATATATATATATAAAGTGACTAGAAGCCATGTATACAAATAATTTTAAAAAAGCAATAGATTCAACCAGTCAATCAGAAAGTTTCGTAGGCGTTCGTTCGATGACGTCAATTTAGTACGGTTAGCATTAGGGACTTCTATTCTTTTACTCTACTCGGTGTGTTTTTTGTTTTGTTTTGTTTCACACCATACATATAACAAGTACGCGGTCGTTCCTGGTTTTTGTGGGATATAGAGTTATATAGAGTTATTTAGAGTTATATAGAGTTATATAGAGCATATGTGGGGTATAGAGTTATATAGAGTTATTTAGAGTTATATGAAGTTATATAGAGCATAAATACGTCCTACCTCGGGGAACCGGGACTCTGGACGCAAAACGAAGATTGATTTGATTGATTGATTATATAGAGCATAAACGCTATACAGATACCTTTCTTTGCCGACCGATAATAATAATAATAATGGATTATAATTATTTTTTATTGGTCGATATTTTGTTATATTTGTTTGTTTAAAATACGAATTTTTAAAAAATTGACGTTTTTAAAATTTTTATTAACCGTCACTTTTCATTTTCGAATGAATTCAAAAATACAAGCAACTATTGTGTTTTTCTTTCATTACTTAATTCTCGAAATTGTTTGTAGATCTGTACGGTTAAGTGTTTGTTCAAGTTTGAACAAACCTTGCAAATATTTTTTTATTTATTTTTGTTTTTTTTTCTCGTTTATTTGGTTCATTCAATTTGGTTAATTGACTGGTCGATTGGTTGGTTGATTAGTTGATTGAATGAATGGTTGATTGGTTGGATGGTTGGTTGATTGATTGATTGATTGACTGACTGACTGACTGATTGATTGATTGATTGATTGATTGATTGATTGATTGATTGGTAACGTATTTATAGAGAATTTTCGAGATTTAAAGCGGCTGTAGGAATAACTCGCATCTCATTATGAAATCAATGATCGACATATCGACCAAAGAAAAATCACAATTTAGCCGTCTGAGAGCATTAGTTTTAAAAAGTTTGTATTTTTTCGACATCAGGAAATTGTTTGCTACTCAAATGATATTCACCAATACCTCCACGGTCCACGCCAAATACTTAATATATATACAGACTTGCCTTTTTGAAATAGATAATGTTGGAAACGAACTGTTAGTGGCGAGCGTTTGTTCAGCAGGCTAAAACTCTTCTGACGATGGCGTTTATAGCGTCTTGCATAGAACTTGAAATTGCAAATGTTTTCTAGTTATAATTATATATTTATATTCCAGTTATGTGTTCTCCGCCTATCGGGCTCATTTGTGGTTGTGGTTCTCTTCAAAATATTCAATGGATTTCACTTTTAATTATGATTAAAAGTGATGAATCTTTGGAGGGCATCTACGATTTTAATCTTCAAATGTTAATCAAATAAAATAAATACGAAGGTAATATAATAAATATATTCATTCATACCCTTATTGTACTTGAGTAATTATAATAGTAATGTAATTGTAATAACAATATTTCTTATCTTATTTTTTCCATTAATAAGTCATTTATCAATTAAATTAAATTTAAAATTAAAATTAGTTATAATTATTAAATTTTTTAAATTACCATTTTTTATTTTATTTGATCATTTGATTTGCCTAACTTTCATTTTATTTAAATTACAAATTGTTTCAGGTTCTGTGACACGAAGTAATTTTTTAAGAATTAAAAAAGAAACTAAACAGTATTTTCACCTTTTTTAGTGATCAAAGTATTTAGTTTGGTTTATTACGGAATTGTTTTTCTTGCTAAAAATTAAAAGAGAATTGGTTTGAATTTGAACTGTCTCATCTTTTCTGCAAACATAAGAAGTGAATAAGCAGAAATGTCGTTAACGACCAGGACTTTAAAGGCTTGTGTGAATAGAACTCTTTCTATTAATAAAAATTTAAACTTTTTACGTTTTTTGGTCCATGAATCAAAAGAAGAACCAAGTCAGGCAGAAGCAAAATTGATTGCAAAATTGAAAACTGCATTCCCAGAGGCTTCTTGTATACAAGTTGCTGATGTATCAGGTGTTTGTTCTGTTATTATTGTATTATTTGAGTTTGTTTTCTTGTGAGTCTGTAATTTAAATTTGGTACTCATCAATGTTTCTTCAGGAGCTGGCTCCAGATTGCAATTCCAAAATAACAAATTTTTCCTCATCCTATCAAATAATGTTTAGGCTTGATGGCAGGTTATTAAGGTTAAACCAAAGTTAAGCTCTGTCTATAAAAATTTTTTGTAGTTTTTAAAACTTTACTACAATACTTTCCCTTCTGTAGAGTTATGATGGCACAGCCCATCACAATGGCACAAATTTCAAGTTGGAATAATGCGTCTTGAACCCAGTGCAAATCTCTGCTTTTGCTACCAGAACCAGAATCAAACTTCCACAAATCATTACATAAACCATATTTCCTACCACACATCTACTATTATTAATCAATTCAGCCATCAATTGTCAGTTAGCTCACTTTATTTTACATCACATAACTCAAAATACTTTAAATTAACAAAATTAGGTGGATGTGGATCCATGTATGAAATTTATGTGGCAAGCAGTAAATTTGAAGGCATAAAAACTGTCAATCAACACAAAATGATAAATGAGGTCAGATTTTTTGCTGGGGACATGAAACTTATTAATCGTTTAAACATAAAATTGCATGCAAATTGTTTTCTATACAACGTGCCAATTTTGAAAATGTTTCACCCTCCCAGGTTTTGAAAGAGGACATTAAGAAGATGCATGGTATACGAATCAACACATCAACTAGCCATACACATTAAACTACACTGAATAAGAAAAAACAAACGGTTTCAATAAAATTTTATTCAAACAGAAACTGCTTATGATAATCGTGTTTGCAATGAATAATATGAATTAGACGAGATGAAAAAATAATTTTTTTTACATTTATGGTGACACAACATCTATTTATATTGTAAATGGTTTGTTAAACATGCACCTACAAATTCTAGAATTTTATCTCGACGATCTGTCATCGTATATAACAGTTCTTCTGAGTAACTAACACTGAAAAATCGTACAAAAATAAATAACAATTAGATTTGATATAAATGTTTATATATATACAAAGCAACCACCTAACAGGAAGAAAAACCTCTAAAAAATGTTTTCAAAGGTTTCAAGGTTACATCTTCATTGCTCCAGACGAATAAGTTTTACATTCATAATGTTCACTGATAAGCTGTCAAAAATGTGACATCTGACAATTGATTAATTACATACATGACGCGACTGATGCACTTTTAATGTTAAATATATTATCTCAATCGTGAAGATTAGTCAAGGTTTTAAAATTCTTTAAGCCATTCGACAAACCTTCAACAGTGAATAACAAAAAAGATTTTATTAATAACATCTCCGCCATCAGTAGCTAGTTTTCAATAGTGGTCATTCCTTAGTTGTACGATGAAATAGATTAGAAAGAAATATGAATATATACGAACAACCATGATTGCATAGATAACAAAATTAATTCAACATCTAACAGTTACAAACGTGCACTGTGCATAATTAATCATACTATGAATTGGATGTATAATCGTCATGCTAGCATGTACATATTCTCGTGGACAATTTCTATGAAAATCTCTTTGACCTACGGTACGAACATTCGTGTATGTTTATATTTATTCAAGATTAACCAGAACCATCAGTTGTTATACAGGATAACACCGATTGAAAACATACAAATTCATGCATAAACATGCTTTTAAGTAAAAAATTATGTTGAGAATGTCACTAACAGAATGATTTTGTGAAGCTTCCTCAAGATAAAGCTGGTAAAAGTTTGTAATGGATAATATTAAAGCAATGATATAGAACCAATCTGAATCATATTTACACCAATGAGATAAATATCTATCTTTTCCGGTATAAATTACAAGTAAACTAAATAAAACATCAAAAATATGAAACGGTGCAAGGGCCATTTACTTTTGTAATTGAAATTAGGTACTAGCACACAACGCACAGCACAAGATAACAAGCGCGTACGCATACATGCGTGCACGCTCGCACACTGCACGTTCTATTAAATATATTCATGGTTAAACAATACGAGTATTTAACAAGTGGAAAAAGAAATCACTGTACACGTTTTAAATAATATAATCAAGCTTCATTTGAAACGGAATTTAATCTTTGACTAACTCAATAGCGAAACAGAAGATGTAATTTGTCGTATTGAAATATGACGTTAAAATCTGATCAATCACATATGTTCATCAGGTAACAATAATAAATGAATGAATGAATGATAATCGTTTATGAAAAAAACAAATAATAATATTAATCTATCAAGCAAACTATAGTTACGGCTTGAGGTTTCGCGTGTAAGACCATCATCCTATTGACGTGTGAAAATATTTCTAAGCAGTTAAATGATTCAATTAAAAACATCTCTATACAGGTTCGTCTAAAAAAACAGAATTTGCATTCCAATAGACGGAAATAGAAAAATAATTTTTCTGCATGTATATAAATAAATTTTCAGTAAAATAATCAATTTTTTTATTTTTCTTACGGTTTTCTAGCAATTTTCAGAAGCTGCCAGGACTACATAAATGAACGAACAAAGACTACAATTGTTACGCACATGTCAATAAAATATGATAACAAATAGGGATGACTTGCAGATATATCAAAGAAAATTTATGATATTTATAAAAATATTGAAACACTAGTATTTAATTAATTCAGTTTTTATCTATGTTAATATTAATAATACATACCTGTATAATATATAATTGAAAATATAAAAACATCTTATTGTACAACAATTAGTGGTTTTATCAAATACCAGCCATTATTCAAAAAATTGCGTAAAAAGATGAAAAATCAATTATAGGTCGTCTGGATCTGTACAAAACATTTGTTAAAACTAAAAAAGTTCTAATTGAAATGGAACAGATTGTTATTAACACAGATTCAACAACAAACGAAACATCTGCACAGTTAATGTCATCATCCAGGAACTAACAATATTGGAAATTATTATTCGTAAAACTGTTTCAATGATTGAAAAGATAGCAACAACATTCAAAGTATTGTGCATTTAAAATCAGAATAAAAACTTCAAATTATATACACGTGATGAAACATTTAAATAAATAAATAAAAATCAATGATTTCTAATAGAAAAAGGTGATTAATTTCTACATACATTATATAATGAGACTTACGTATAGACTATTTAAAAATTAGAGTCCTCCAAGTCAAAAATATTTTACAAAAAAAATATAAGAAAATGGAACCAAGCTATGAATCCAAGAACAAAATTTGCACAATAAAAAGTTAACAATGAATAAAGTTAACATTCGAAATAAACCGCATTTAAGTAACAGTTTAAAAGATGTGATGTGATCAAAATTATTAATTACAAACCAGGAATAATTAAAATAATACAAACAGGGTTATGCAAAGATTTTCAAACGAACAAGAATAAATATCAGCAAAACTACACTATTTCGCCGGCAACGCTGTTCATAAAACGAATGAATTAGTAGTCATCTTTATTATCAATGTTCAATTTTATGACTCCTAACATGTGAACATATGAATGAATGAACGTATGTTCTTTTTTGTTTTGGTTACAACATCTGAGTGGCAATGAAAATCAAAAAGTATTAATACAAAGTCATCTATATATATATATATATATATATATATATATATATATATACACCTACCTAAGAATCACAAATTATGATGAACATCAAATGAAAAAGCTCAACGCTATATAACAAACATCAATGTTATCTAATCATTAAAACAAAACGTAGCCTTTTTGTCAGATTGTAAGTATGAAAATAAAAAAAGAAAAATTCCAGCACTGTTATCATAGCCTAACCTAATAAACAACAAGAACTCATCCACCTTTCAATCAAATGCCCTGACCGAGTTGGTTGATTGTTGTGGCCTGTAAGATGGCTTGTGCTTGCTCATGCATGCCTTGTTGTCTGTAATAATCCGCCCATTGTAAACTATAATCCGGTTGGCCAGTTTGTGGGTTGATACCTAGGAAACAGTTAAATACATTAGATTAAGTTATCTTGTTGTATCACATGGAACCTAAGACAACAACATAAAGCTTGAAAAATTGAAAATACTGACAAATATTGAACAACAAAGAACAATAAATAAAACAAACTAAACAACGTTATTGTCTGTCAAAATAAATGATGTTGACTGCCTCTGAACAAACAAATGTTCTGTTCAATTCACACTGACAATGGTCTCCTCACATTTTGACATAATTTTTCAAAATTTTTGTGTCTTCTCCCAAAGATTAAACAACAATAAAACTTGAATCAACAGAGCACTGAAAGATTGAAACACATTAACAAAGTTGTAGCAACTAACATGAAATCCATTAGAAAATCTGACTGCAGCAGCACCTGCACTACACCAATAAACTAGAAACTTGCTTTTAAGATGTTTACTATTTCTCAACTATAATTTCAATAGATTACAACTCCCAGATGTTTCACAAGTCTCAATTACACAGATGATTTTGTAAATCTCAATTAGATACTTTTGAGCCACATTTTGCACTTCATATGAAATATGAAGGTCAATAGCAATCAAGATTTTTAATAAAAAATAGACTATAAATGCATTTTGCAGATGCACAATGGATTTTATTTTGCTGCAATTTGATCTTGGTACAGTTTTGACGTTTTTTATATTCCAAAGCTTCTTATTTTTATAAGGTGTTTCGAGGTTAAACCTACTTAACTGCAGTTTAGTTACCGATTTTATAAATGTTAAAATTTTGTCAGTAACTTCTTCAGTCAGCACTTGTCACCGTCATATTAATGAATTTTCGACTGTTCCAAATTCATGGGGTGATATAGTTCACAAAGAAGCAAAAAATAGTTGAATGCATTAATAAAGTGAAGAATGTTCAAGAAAGTTTTTAAGACTTATTAATTAAGAAAATAATATCACAGTGGCAGCAAATAACATGGAAACAACAACGAACCTCCAGGTGACGGAAGAGCTGCCCTTGTCAAGAACTGAGATTGCTGTTGTTGGCTGATAAGTTGTTGCAGTTGTTGTTGCTGTTGTTGTTGGTTGATGATGTGTGCTGTCCACTGAGCTTGTAACTCAACCGGCTTGACTAATTTTTTTTTGTTATTTTTTTGTTATTATCAAGGTTTATAGCTTAATGTAAATAACGATGCTGGAAATTTGACACCCATAGATAGGGTTAAAATGTAGTTCCTTATAAATCATTGTATATTATATAATGAGTGCGTTATGAATAATATTATGTTAAATATGTAATTGTTACCACAAAGAATAAATCTTTTATAATTATCACCTTTTTTATATATTAATTGATAAAATTAATTTCTAAAACAGCAAGCAAACAATGAAAAACAAATTAAAACAAGAAACTGTTTGAAACAAACATCTAAGACTGCAAAAAATGAAGAGGAAACAGAAAGGAGAGGATGTTAACTAACATTGCTCTGCAGGAGTAGCAGTAGGAGCGTAAGCAGTTTGAAATGTTGTTGGCCATGTTTGAATGGGTGACATAAAATTTTGTTGTTGAGGTTGTTGATGCTGCTGCTGCTGAGCTTGTAACAGCTGTTGCATCGCTTGTAAGCTTTCAGGTTATGCAAATGAACATTAATCTTGCATAAAATGTGACCAACAGTTGTATAGAGAAATCAATGTTTACTTTTAAAATATTAAGTTGTAAATTTTTTTCTATTCATCACAAGTATAAGGAACAAAAAGCTATTAAAATTTAACATTGAAAAAATTAGAGATGACTTGACAAACTTTGTGTGACCATACAGATTAGCCAAGAACTGATTGTTGTTATTGTTGTTGTCTCTCAGTGCCGTTGTATTTAGTGTTGCTGAACTCAAAGTTGGAGCCACCTAATGATAATACAATTTTTTAACACAATTAACTACACATACAATGGGCATATTATAGTAAATAAGAACATTTTTCTAGTTAGAAAGGAATGCATATAAATAAAACTACATTAACTGAGTGTCTTTATAATGTTGATATTTCGTATAGTCTGTTATAGCTCTAAAATCATTTTAACATGCATAACAGATAATCTAAATGAAGATGCTAGAAGCAATAATTGAATAAAAATTAATATGAAAAACCATTGTAAACGTGATAGCTAATGTTGGTGAATGTTTCTTATGATGTAACTGGTCACTTTAGTATAATTCAACTAATATTAATTCAATAAACGATCTGAGAGAATGTTATCTGTAATTTAACACTGCTAACCAACTTAGTATATTAAGCAAGCTTTAAAAGGAATACATGAAAATTATTACAGCAGACAAAATTTATCTTTAAAATTTACATATGTTGCTTGGAAATCAATATCTACTACAGTATTAACTTAGAGAAAATAAATTCATGGATAGAAATTCTATGTGCAAAATTGATTTGAAGGATTGTGAAAATACAAGAAATAATTATATTGTAATTAGCTGGCTCCTACTAACTACATATTATAATCAAGCTTCATGTGAAATGGAATTTAATCTTTGACTTAACTCAATAGCGAAACAGAAGATGAAATCTAAATCTTTAAAAGAAATGTGTAAGGAATGGTTCCTATACATACCTTTTACTTGTGTACAATACATGTTGGCAATTTCTAGAATTAAATGCTACCAACATACACTGTTTAGCAATGTGACAAACAATATTTATAGCACCATTTCTGTAGTGTTCAACAGAACATTTCGAAATACTAACATAAGTAGAAACAAACTAACTACTAATATGGCGAAAAGAAAAAAACAGTTTCAAAAAGCACAACAACCAGACTAACTGTTCCAACTTTATCAGAAATAAGTCTGATAGCTGATTGGATCTGTTCCTGACTTCCAACAATTCTGAAGAGTCTTTGTATGGATGCAGGATTGTTTGCCTCCCTGTTAAGTTCCACATGGGCACCTGATGATCGACATATCTCCCTTATTGTTTCGCCTCCTAATATAATTTAAACATTAGATTTATTGAAATTTAACTATATAAAACTAAACCAATATGTTTCTAAAAACAACTGTAATTCAAATTAAACATTTGATATGTCTTGAATAATTTTTTTAATCTGTTCAGAAGCGTAACACAACAATCAATCAATCAATCTTCGTTTTGCGTCCAGAGACCCGGTTTCCCGAGGTAGGACGTTGTTTTCTTTGCCATCAACTTTTTGAGCCAAATTAGACGATTAGTTGTATCCATTTCATTTAAATTTAGAGCTTTCATGTCTTGCTCGATTGTTTGCGACCAGGACTTCTTTGGACGGCCTTTGGGACGTGTGCCAGGTACTTCAACATCTGCAAGAGAAGTTATGGCACTGTTTCCATTTCGTTTGACATGACCAAACCACCGCAGACGGTGTTGCCGGCATTCGTCCTTTATATCATCTAAACCAGCACAACTCAGGATTTCGGTAGATTTGATGTGGTCCTTCAGACTAATTCGTTGCATCCATCGGAGCATTTTCATGTCGGTTCGTTGAAGTTGTTGTTCCAGTTTGGTTGTCATTGGCCATGTTTCTGCACCATATAACAACACCGGACGTATCACAGATTTATAAAGTCTTGATCGTAGTAGTAGTAAGATGTCACGCCGCATCAATATAGAGGCAAGGAGATGCCATTTATTCCAGGCTGCACGTATGCGTGCTCGAACGGCAGCTTCAGCTGTTCCAGTTCCAGTACAATCCAGAACATCCCCTAGATATTGAAACGATGTGACTTTCTCTATTTTAATGGCTTCAAAAACAGTGCTATTTCGAATTTGTTGTTGTGGATTGATGCAAGCAGGACAAACAAAATTGGACACTTTAGATAAAGTACCAATTATTTTTGAACAACGTTTGTGACACCACTGGTTACACTGCTGACACTTGATTGAATTGTTACCTACACCAGCTTTACAAACTGAACAGGGCCATCGTCCAGTAGCTGTGGATTGGATGGGTTCACCAGTGTTCATTGCTTTGGTTTTGCTGATGTTGACTTTGAATCCATGATCGGCGAGTCTGGTGTTCCAATCTTCAAACATCTCTGCTGCATTCTGCTCAGACGTGGCTGTTAAAACGATATCATCAGCATATACTAGATTCCAAATGTCACTAGTGCGTATCAGTTTTGTGATTTCTTCCATCACAGTTATAAATAACAGTGGACTGAGAATCGAGCCTTGGTGAACTCCAACGCCGATGTCAAATGCATCTGTGTTTCCAACCGTTGTGCTGACAAGAGTCTTAGTATTCGTATACATTTCAATCACAAGTCGAACAAGATATTCTGGAATGAGTTGTCGACGTAGACTCCACCTGATTGCTTCACGGGGAACTCGGGGTCGTTGTTTTTCTTTGTGATGGCATAGGAATAATTTGGGGAAAAGTTTTTACATCCGGACACCCATCCTGACGACAACCACCAGCTATGAGCGGTGGGCCTAGCCTTTCGCTCAAAAGCACGGAAGGCAGCGTGGATGCAGTTTTATGTCGTACCCAGGGCCAATTACCTGGTTTTGATTTTGTATTTAAAAATCGTAATAATAATAAAGTTGGTGGAGATGTTGGATTGTTTATACCTTCTAACCTCAGATATGTAATTCGTGATGATTTATACTTTCATTCCACATCATTTGAGTTATTAGTGGTTGAAATTGTTTATATTAATTCTAACAATTATTTGGTTTATGTTATTTATTGTCCTCCAAATAGTAATGTTACATTTATTGATGATTTAAACATCTTATTTTTTATAAATAAAAAAAATGTCTAATTATAATGTTTATATTATTGGTGATTTCAATATAAACATAGATAAAAACTTTTGTAACAACTTTTGTAACAACTTTTGTACTCAATTTGTTAATGTAATGTACTCATTTTGTTTTTTTACTCTGATAAAGTTCGTTCAGATAAAGGTATGTTGCCCATGGTAAGACCGGACTCGTTAATACTTACTAGAGATTTGCTAAAATCCAATCTTTCTTTAATTTGATAAACGGAGAAAACCTTATAAAACTCTTCAAAACTCGATAAAACACTGTAAAACATTGTAAGAGTCTATAAATTGAGTTTTACAGCTTCACAGGATTTTACTCTAACCCTTAACGGTTCTACCCTAACCCTTGAGGGTTCTACCCTAACCCTTAGGGGCTTTACAGGGTTCATAGAATTGTACATTTTATAGAGTTTCATAGAGTTATACAGAGTTCTATAGGATTTATCGAGTTTGTTAGAGCGAGTTTGTTTGTCAGCAACTGTAAATATCAAATTTTTAAGAAACAATATCATATTCGACAACTATATTTCACGCAGAGTGAGTTCTACAGAGTTGAATTGAGTATTATAAATTTTTAAAGAGTTTAATATTTTTTTTTTATTTTTTACAACAATGATGACAACAACAACAACAATTTCGTAACACAACAATGATGAGATGTAATAAGTTTATACATTACAAATATTAAGGTAGCATTTAATGTGGTTAGTTTTCACCAGGATAAGTCCTAACATTGAACCATGTTCTTACTTACATTAATTCAACGTTCAAACCATTTGCAAACATTTTTAACAGCAAAAACTTATCATTTTAAGTTAGAGAACAAACGGCTACTGCTTATAATGTACGATTTATTAGCAAAAAAGAATATAAAAATAATGAACCTTTTCCAATGACAAGTCCACACTTATCTGCAGGAACAGTATATGATATCTCTTCATTAATTCCTTCAAATTTTTTCACTCCTTCTTGAATTAGCAGATTGTTGAAGTTCTTCGTCAAAGTACTGTTATCTTGCTTCTCCTTCAACAAATTAAACCAATGAGAGTGATTATCTTACTCAATACAAAACTTCTGAATTATGCTTAAAAATTTTAAATAGATAAAAAAATTAATTGTAACAAATTTAACAAAATTCATCTGAAATGAAATAAAATGAAACAAAAGTAACCCACCAACTCACTCACCACGATCTCTTGAATCAAACCAATGGCAGCCTGCATCTGCTCTGAATTCCCTGTTGCCAAATAATTCAGAAATCATTAATTTAAAGAAACAAATTGTTTTAAACGTTATGTCCTAACTACAAACTATCATAAACAAGCAAGCAAAAATTGACAGTGTACTTGAGATTGTACTTGATTAAAATATACTTGTAATTGACAATGTACAATTATCATACAACATATTGATCAATGATAATACCACTGAGAACTGACCAGTGATATTACAAAGTCTGTTGGGACCAGAGGATTCATCATCAGGCCTGAATTGAATGCGTGCTCCGGACTCCTGTTGTATCTTCTTGATCATTTCACCTCCCTTACCAATGACGACTCCAATCATTGACCTGCTAACTGGAATCTGTCAACACACATTTTTATTTTCTCAATCATCAACAGTTCACTCTTTTTCATTATTTAGTATCACTCCTGTTATCATAATTACCACTTAATTAATTTTACACTTGTCCACATTTTATCAAATTGATATTAGGCACATTATCTATTATTTTTTATTTTTACCATGTTAGTTTTCATTTAAATCTTTTTGTTTAATTCACAACAATCATCATATTTAATACACATTTGGTTTATAAATTATTAACTACGAAAACAAATTAACAATTAGAAAACAACATAGTGCAAAACATCTAATAAAACAAATCATTAAAAAATAGTTAAGAAGGAATAAATTATAAATAAATAAATAAATAGATAAATAAATAAATAGATTGATAAATAAATAAATACATCTATGCTTGTCCGCTGGTTGCTTCCTGTGTATTCCCCATAGCCAGTTATCTGTTCATTAATTTGTAAATTATTAAATGAGAATGAATTCATTAAAAAATACCTACGGAACAGTACCCACAAACAGAAGTACAGGCAAACAACTCACTTGGACATCTTTCTCTGCTAGCAGACTCAACACTTTCTCCTTTGCTCTCTATAAGAATACAAAATAACAGGATGACAACAGATTGCAATATTCCTAATAAATAATGAAGCAGAGGAACATGAACAAAAACTTGTTAGGAAAAATTTTCTTCAACACCCAACAGCTACCATGGCTAACATTATTATCATACATAAATGTATGATAATAATGTCCATACATTTGTAACATGTGGATAATCAATATATTAGTGATAACGCCAAATGAAGCACACAACTGCATATTCTATTTAACTTTTACTATTAAGCCAATTATTGAACTAGCAAGAAACCAAAAAATCGATTGAAATAAAAGTAAAATAAAATAATGAGTTTTGAAAAAAGATGTGCAAGTGACCTGACAACTGAGACGATCGCCAGTGATACGCAAAGGTTTGTCGTATGTAGTGGGTGAGTTGTTTTCTTGAATGATCACCATCTTCACACCTGTCTGCTCCTAATTAGATTATAAATATTTCAAGGCACTCTAAGAGGAATCAAAAAAGTAAGAAATGTGAAGTTGCTTAGAAATATAGATTTTAAAAAAAGTCATAAAAATTCCCAAAAAGTAACAAGAAAAATTTGCTTAAGTATATAACTCATGATTTCACAAAATGGTTAATTCAATGAAGCTTTTTAATGTAGCAAATTTAAAATCTAGGACAATGTTGATATGAAATCAGGATAAGAAAAATGCCAAGAACAGTTAATAATATTAAAAACATCAATGAATAAAAGAAAAAGAAATTATACATATATGTACAAATAAATATGATTTCTGCAAAAGCCTGGTAAGATGCAGAAAAAAGTTTCATCTTAAATTTGAGATTTTGCCTTAGAGAATTGATGATGATGATTATGTGTGTATATGGATTTTCAATTATGAACTCACATAATGCAATAAATAACATAAAATACAGGGATCTTGAAAATGAACATAATAGAAAAACAATGACGATGATGCGTCAGGCTGTTTGAAGTGGAGACAATTTTTAAAAGATTATGCCAAATATTGGTAAATTATTTAGATTTATAAAATTTGAAAAACAAAATAAAAAATTGTTTGAATAATTTTGAAGAAATTGGTTATTATTCTAATAAAAATTATTATAATTGATGCCGCACTCTGCTAATACTTCCCACCCTCACATTAATTTGGCTAACATTATCGAACACCTTTTTAAGTCATAAATACATCGTAAACCATTTATCATAAAAATTATTTCAGTTCAAAATAACCATAAACAAAAAATATGGACTGAGAAAACCAGAAATAATTCAGGAACAAGAAAACAATTTTACCTCTTATATTCACCTCCTTACATCTTTTATTGCAAATATTTAAAATATATATTTTATTAACTTCGTTGTTAATTAATTTAATCAGGTCTGCTAACTCACACATTGCAATTATAAAAACTTCAGCTTAATCAGACAACAGGAAGTTAAAGAAACAATTACAAGATTTACAGTGTAGAGACAAATGAACATATGTGAAGCTATTTAAAAAGAGCATGGTGAAAAATACAAAATATTCCAGAAATAAAAGCAAACTTGAAGTAGCTTAATAGTTTCTCCTCCCTTGCCAATGATAATGCCAGCTTTGTTACCTGGAATCATCAGCTCAATGGTCTGTGAGGTGTTCTGAAGATCTGGAGGAAGGTCATGTCCTTTGCTCATTATCTGAGCAATCATATCTTTTGCTTTTCTAAAGTGTCAGTAAAAGGCAACAGTGGAGTTCAATATTTACTAATTGTGAAAAAACTATTTTGACAAAATTTTTAAGAAACAGGAAGTATTTAATTTATTGATAAATATAAATAAGCACAAATTTAAATAATTAAAAAAGACTGATGTATTTAATTGTGAGTTGATTATTTTTGGTTGAGGTGAGGTAGGTAAAAAACGCTAAAAGAAAAAGAGGAATGAACGAAGAAGCATGACAATTAGCAACTCAAAGATTTGAAGATAGATATACATGTGTCCAAGACTTGGGTAGGGTTATATAAAATTAAAAAAACCTTCAAAAGTTGTGATAGCAGCAAAGTTATAGCAGAGGCATCAGGTTAATAGTTTATTATTCATTGAGAGTTTATTTGCATTGTTTATTTATGCATTATTAAACATGAAAAATAAATTCCTGCAAAAATGTGGTAGTTTACGAACTGAATAGCCTCAGATGTCCCAGTTAAAGTACATGGTCGATCTGGCATGCCATAACTTTCTGCAACATTTAACAATAGTATTGTTTTAACACTTAATATTGAAAACAGTGACAATTATTTTTAACAAAAATTTTAAGATGAAAACTATAATTACAAGAATAATTAAATAATTTATATTATATTATTATTACAGTTGACTTTAATCTTTCACAATTAAAAAATAAGTAAATTTATACAACATTAAACAATTTTATATCTCAAAGTGCCAAGTTAATAAGTGCACCATAGTTTTTTTCACTGCACACATATATGTTTGTTTATACATACATTATGATGCATTGGGATGGTATCTTATACTTGTATGACAAACCTTTCAGAATTGAATCACTAATTAATTAAACAATAACACCCAGTGTGCTGAGAATTAGAATAAGCTTTAAAAATGCCTATCGTTGTAGATATATTGATATGTGCATTCATATTTTTGAAAAAAAAGTGTATAAACTCAGTAAATGTACATACATAAAGAAGATATTTTTCATAAATGTATAATAATTAAAATACTCAAGAACACATAAAAAATGAACGTCCTGGGCATGACATAAAACTGCATCCACGCTGCATTGCGTGCTTTTGAGCAAAAGGCTAGGCCCACTGCTTATAACTGGTGGTTGTCGTCAGGATGGGTGTCCGGATGTAAAACCTTTCCCCAAATGACTCTTTATGCCATCACAAAGAATAATTTGGCGCAAAAAGTTGATGGCAAAGAGAACAACGTCCTACCTCGGGAAACCGGGTCTCTGGACGCAAAACGAAGATTGATTGACATAAAAAATGAGTAAAATGACATTAACAAATCTAATTCCTAAAAATGTATATAGAGCTTGTACATGATGTAGTAGAGTCTATCTATATCTTGAACAAACTCCATGTGTAAATGAATAAAAAAGGTACCTGGTGCAAACTGTATTCTGCAATCAGAAGTTGCCTGTATGTTTGCTATTTGCTCTCCACCTTTGCCTATAACTGTCAAAACAATGTAATGCAATGCTATTATTGGTTTGAATTTTGAATGGATATAAAAAAAAATGAAAACCAGTACAAGTACAATCTACAAAATCAAATTTGATTGCAATTCTTGTGAAGAAAACATGGAAGTGATGGTTAGTTTTTTTTAATAATTTAGTAAAGTTAAAACAGCAATACACAAAATTTAAAAGCCAATAAACGTAGAGTCAACTAACTTAATCCTACCATCCGATCAGGAACGTTGATAATTTCTGAACGTAAAACATCATTAAACGCATTTACAACCCCATACCTTGGTAGGAGGGATTCCATTTTTACAAATATCTTGTGATTTTCTTCGGATCATAAATTCTTTTATTTGTTCTAATTTAAAAAAATAAAATATTACTAAAAGAGTGCATAGTTTACGCAAATAATAATTAATGCAGAGAACACAATGTCACTAAATTTTAAATTAACGTGGGCTAGGAGGTAGTTAAAAATAGAAATAGCATGCACCGATATTAACGACACCCAAACCGCCATTTTGGTTATTAGCTGGATAACTATAAGTGAATGCAATTCTATAACCAAACACCCAAAGTGCAAAAATGGATAACTTAATAAAAGCGAAAAAATGAGAAAAAAATTATACGTAAAAGCGATAAAATGAAGAGATACCGGATGACGAATATGAGCGTGTCTCGTCTGGCCGTCCATCCAAATGCATGCATGTATGCATCCAATCATCAAGAACAACTTCTTTAACCTATCAGCCAATAAATAAACACTAAACTTTCATTGACGTAAGGTTTATTTAAAAATAATTCTATTTATTTAAGCCATTAAAAGCAGACAAAAATTGATAAAATAGTTTAACGGTAATTTTTTGTAAGATTTCTTGCATAAAAATTAAATTTCAACATTTATTTTGAATAACCTTTTTTATCTATGGTTAAAAATTGATCAAAACATGTTGATAAATAATTGACCGGCGATAATAAATTTTATTTACTTTTCTCAGTCAAACTCGAAGAATGATTCGCATCGCACAGAAAGATTTTTCGGACAGTTCACATGAGGAAACGTTTGGAGGTATAATATTTGATAATGATTTTGTAGTTATTATTTGCTCTACTAACCAAGTAACAAAATATGTTAAAAACAAAAATAAAATTTATCAGTTCGGAATTGTAACATTGTAATGTAAATTAAATAGATAATCAATGGAATGGACTTAATTTTTGTTTGCTCCATGTTGTTTATCGGAGTAATACAATGACTTCTCTAGATAGTAAAATATTATTTACTTTACTCTTTTCTATAACTACCTTATATCTGCTCGCTGCTGACCAATGGGATTGACCAATGGGCAATGCTGTATTGTAGGTAGTGTGTAATGTGGTAATTTAATCAATGCTGATTTCAAGTTTTAATTAAGCATTGCAGAAGCTGAAGAAAGATTCAAGCTACTTGAATGCATAAAAAGCTACTACTGTGTATATCAAATTAGATTAGACTAATAATTAGATTAGATTAGAGAGGTTAAAAAACTAGCAACCATTTTTTGTTTAATATTATTATAACATTAAAACATTTTATGATTTTTAAAGTGCTAGGAACTGCCGTGTATATCAACTGACTTGATCATTAAGACATTAACTGAACATGCCTGGAAATTGTTTTTCATGATTTTTCTTTGCATAAAATAGAATAAAGACATTCTCACATTTTTTATTGAATGCATTACAATATAATATACTCTCTCCAGTTACTGTTTTCCTGAATAACTTTGCTACCAACTTTTCTCTGAAGATTGTCATAAATTTGTTAGAGCATTGTTTATTAGTCCCTTACATTCTATTCCATTTTTTGATATAACAAGCAATTTGAGGTTAAGAAAAGTCAAAATTGATTAAATTAATGAACTCATATTCTTCAGGAATTTTGTTCTAGCTTGAATGAATAAGGTTGGATTAGTAATTAATTCAGTTAATGCATTGGTTAATTCAATCTGTCATAAATTGCTGGAAGATAATTGATTTTTTGTTACAATGGTACTGAAAACAATTATAAAATTTATTTGTTGAATAAAAAAATCCACAATTTTAGCTTTTTTGTAATGTTTTTTTCTAATTGTTAATCTTATTTTGATAATACGTTTTCTAGTTTATTAGTAATTCAGATATATTAGATCTTTTACTTTAATTATAAAATGAAGTTTAAAGAGCCTCCGAGAGATTAAACATCTTTAATTGAAATATTTTTTATTCTTTAACTTGCACATGAAAGCTTTATGATGAACATGAAAGGACTTATATTTATTCAGGCATTTTTTTTATTTTAGCAACTATCTTTCATTCTCATGAAATGATTATTTGCATTTTTGTTTTATAAACCTGTCAAATATGAATACATTTATTGAAATCTTGATACGTTAATTCGTTTCCATTGTTCTCTGGAAAAGCAAGCGCCATCAAAATTATCCATTTATGGGAATACTTTCCTCATCCTTGTTTAATTTGATGCATATTTATAAAAATGGCAACCTTCCAGGTTTTTATGATGTGCTGTTGGACATGCGAATGCAACAGCAAGAGGTCCTGGCAGACGTCAACAAGTTGCCACAAAATGCCGCATACATGAAATTCAGGAAGGATTTGGGAGACAGGTTCACCACTTCAGTCGACAAAGGTTTGCATTCATTCCATAGATATAATTATTTTTTTTGCAGTTTATTTTTTGTGTTTCCACCTATGGGTACATGCTACACAGCCACAGTTGAAAAAGGTGTGCATTCATTTGATAGATCAGAAGGGGGCAAACTTTTTGTTGTGAGGACTGCCTTGAAAACTTTTACCTTTAGAGGGCCGCATAGTAGTAGTAGTAGTAGTAGTAGTAGTAGTAGTAGTAGTAGTAGTAGAAGTAGTAGTAGTAGAAGTAATGCTGTTCTGGAGGTTATCCAGAGAGTGTGCTGTTAGACATGCTAGCACAGCTGATTTGTTGATTGATTGTTGTCCATCCAACAATCAATGCCTTCTTTAAATTTGTTCATTGATTGTCCATCAACAAGTTCATTTGGTAATAAGTTTCAAGTATTTGCGACTCTATTGAATAAGTAGTTCTCCTGCCTCTATGTCTTATTAACTCTTTAAAATATTTCAAACTGTGACCCCGCGTTTTGATTTTGACTATGTTAAAACGATTATTTAAACCAGCTTTGTCCAAATTATGCATGATTTTAAGCAACTGAATCAAATCTCCTCTTTATCTTTCCACCAAAGTTGTTAATCCTAATTTTTTAAGATGATCTTCATAAGCTAGGTTTCTTATAGATCGAACCAACTTTGCTGCTCTGTGCTCTTTGCTGCATATGTGACAATTTTTCCACCATGGCCTTGAGGGAAATTTTTGTATTTGTAACATGTGTTGATTTGTGTGGCGTGTGGTTGACGACCTTTTTTGGTCATATTGTCCGGCTGATGACCTTTGTTGTGTTATAATGTCAATTTTTCAAATTTTCATTTATTTGTCAAATTACGTACATGACCTCGCGGGTCGCATAAAATGGCTGGTGGACCTCATTGATAATATGCTTCTCAGTTCATTTTCTTGCTTCCATCTATGGAGACATGCTTTGCAGTCATGCAACACACTTGCAACAATTTGTAATCAGCTAGTTTGTTGATATTCTCATGTTAAAATATGTTATAGCATAGCCTGTGTAATAGTTGAAAATTATGATTATGACAATTAAAGAACATCATTCTTCACAACATGTGCAGCTTTGTTGTTTTACATCTGTCATCAACCCATCAGCCATGTTATTGCTGAGAGGATATTATAGTGCTCATTGTTTTATTTCTACTGTTAAGATGATGATGATAATGATGGCTATGATCGTGGTGATAATGATAATTGATGGCGATGATGATAATTGATATAACCTAATGCTTCAACCATGATTTATGCTTCTGGTTTGAATTGTTTTTATAGAACCTTTTAATTTGTTTTTATTTATTTATTTGCTTAGCTGATAAAAATCTCTCTGCACTTTTGAACAACATGTTGAAACTGCAGAAAATTTTCACAAAACATGATGGCATCACTATGAAATTGAGGTTATTACTTTTATTTGGCTCTATGCTTTATGTCATTTTTATTAACCATTAGTCATTCTTGAAAAATTTTCATTATATTAATTCTTTAATTATTAATTCAGTTCTTCAAAATCTGGAAAAGTTGATAATAACAATGCAGATGATGAGGAAATCGTGAGTGATGAAGATGACGAAATGGCTGGTGGTGAAGATAATTTAAAAGAGGACGATGATGAAGAAGATGGCGATGGAGAAGATGATGAAGAAGAAGATGACGAAGACACTGATGATGTTGAAGAGGACGGAGAGGATGTGGATGAGGAACTTGATGATGGGAAACATGATGACAGTGATAATAATGAAGAAGAGGGAGATGATAATGTGGAAAAGATCAGAGGTAGAAGTTCTAACATAGATCATATTGGTAGAAAGATAAGAGAAAATTATTCCTCCTTTGATGCCACAAAGTAAACCTTGAATAAATATCTTACATTCCATATGTAACAATACCGTACATAAACTTTGCTTTTTGCATTTACAGAAACACAATTTTAACTGAATTGTCGGACAAAGTGAATCTTTCCACTTTAAAAACAAAGTCAAATTTTCAGTCATTCCACATTCCCATCATCAAACAGATTAAACAAGTTTGCCATTTTGTGTTTTTACTTTGAGAGTCAGTTGCATTAATTGTTTAATTTCCGCGACACCGTATTAATTTTAATTAGATCTTACAAGACAGAAGTAGGTTGATTGAAAGGACGAGATTAAAACGCAGTACGTACAAAATTTTTGGAAAACAACCAGACAATAAAACTAACAATTGCAACAGCAACATTGAGGATGTGAGTCTTAAAACAACCAACATGTGCATCAGTGGTGAGCCAAACGATCCTTATGTTAGTTTGCATTCTCACTTATTATTGCTCCTACACGTTAACTACATGCAGATGTTCTTTTAATTTTTCTCCTCTTTTCATACTCCTTCTTGAGTAAACTAGTTTTTTATTGAGCTAGTTGCGTGCATGAAATATTTCTTCTCCCGATCTCATTATCTCCATTAATAGTCTTATCTTCTTTGGACTCTTAATTTTTTTTACGCATATTTATGTTTAAAATGTTCAAAGCATGCTTTTTTCACAACAGCAGACGTTACCTGTTCGTAAAGTTGAGGAGGAAAGAGATGACGAGATTTTTGATGATGGAGATTTTTATCAGCACATTCTCGTTGAGATGACCAACAGAAAAAATAGGAACACAAAAGACATGATGGCCATAAGCAAGTTGGTATATCTAACTCATATTTAGTACTGTAATAGTATTGAAATCAATGGAAATAGTATTTCACGCTAATGATTACAATACATTTTTCCAGAATTTATTAACGCCTACCTCCATTTGCAATGTTCTTGTATTCTGTCTTATTTGTTTCATTATTATTTTTATTTGTTTTCACTCACATCTTACTTTTTGTATCTATCGCGTTTCAGCTACAACTACATTTGAAGTTTTTTTTTACATTACGTCAAACAGGCAGTGGGCTGAATTGAATAAGTTAAGAAAGACAAAAAAACAAATAGATCAGCGGGCCAGCAAAGGCAGAAAAACAAGGTTCTGCTACGTTTTTTTTTATAACAAATTATGCTGTCGTCACATTTTCATGTTAATTGAATCATATACAATATTCGAGTTGCAATGCATCTGAATTTGTTTGTGACTTTTGTATTACGATATAACATTCACAAGAAGTTAGTTGATTTTATGGCTCCTGTCAAAAATAATTCAACCTGGTCTGATCAAAAGGTCGTTATATATTTTTTATTATCAATTATTTTTAAATATATTTTTTAATTGATTTCAACCAATTTAATTTTTACTGATAGTTTTGATTTCAATCACTTATTTTTTTGCATTATTTAATGTGTTAACCATTTACAAATTGATTGCTGCAGAGATGCACTTTTCAAAGAATTATTTAAAGACGACGTGAGAGTGGTTGACACTGGATCCAACTGGATGTTTGATGTCTTGGGTTGAATATTGCCGCATTTTTTGCTTTTAAATGTATTGTTAATAAACAAATAAAAAATTAAAAAAAAATTACTCTTATATGGACTCCTGCTTTATAGCATTTATTTTACAATATCTTTTGGAAACATCAGATTAAATTTTGAGCTCATAGAAAGAAAGTTACACAAATTCTAGCTATATGAAACTATAAATTGTCTTGTCCATAAAATAGAATAATTGCATATATCTGCTTGAAACATTGACTAGAGACTAAGAGCAGATACACAGGGAAGGAAGAGACGAGAAAGTTATCTGCCTAGGCAACATCGTGCATGCCATGCTTAGAATTAGCGGTCTACGTTACTTTTTTGTGATAGATAAAATTGAATGTCATTTTAAAATAAATTCAATATGATGAAAAATAAATCTAAAAAGTGGTACAAAAAACCGTCCTAAAATGTTAATTGGTTGACAGAGAGCATTACAAATATCTCATACGAATATGTAACTGGGAAGGTCGGGGTGAGAATCGGCGCATAAGCAGTTCTCCTTTTTCGTTTCTTTTATCCACGTACCGTAGCAACCGCGTTTGTTCAGTGATAGCCATCTTGTCTCTCTCTCGTAAACTCCGTGACCATAACAACGGTCACCAAGAACTGCTTGTGAGGCAGTGTACTGACATTCCACGCAGACCCTCATGTCGTGTTTCAGAGGCGGAGAATGATCAATCAGCAAGAGGTTCGCCTGACAACGAGGATGAACTTGAATCAATTTGTAGACGGAACAGTACCTATAAAAAAAGAAATATATATGTGTGTGTGTGTGTGTGTTAAATTAAATGCAATTGCTGATGAACATCATAACATGTTCCGCGTTAACTAGCTTCTATTTAATTTTTTTAACGATAGATCTTAAATCATTGTCAAGTTTTTTCAGTTCAAAACCAAATTTTCATTTATTTTAAGCATGATAGAACAAAAATGCTTTTTTCGGTATTCCTATACCATCTTTGGTGTTTGAATTGATACGTTGTGTATGTGGCCAATTATTATTATTGTTATATATATATATATATATATATATATATATATATATATATATATATACTGCATCTCTAAAATGTTAATTCTTTGTTAAGTATTCACAATAAACAAACAATGAATTAACATTGTAGAGACAAGGTATATATATACTTAAGCATTTGGCCACATACACAAGGTATCAATTCGAACACCGAAGATGGTATAGGAATACCGAGAAAGCTTTCCTGTTATATCATGCATAAAATGAATAAAAATTTTAGTTTTGAACTTAAGATCTACCGTTAGAGAAATAGAAAAATAATTAAATAGGAAGCTAACTAATGCGGAACATGCTGTGATCTTTATCAATATTTGCATATCACATATATATATATGTATATATGTATATATATATATATATATATATATATATATGTGTGTGTGTGTGTGTGTGTGTGTGTGTGTGTGTGTGTGTGTGTGTGTGTGTGTGTGTGTGTGTTAAATGTGCAATATATATTGGGTGTAAGAAAGCAAAAGCTTAGAAATGTTTTAAAATAAATGTAACCAACGTTGGTTGTAAATTATTAAGAGCAGTGTTGCCGTTTCTTTCATAAATGTGCTTTCTGATGTCATTGTACGGATCATATTCTTTGTAAGTTCTCCAATGACTCAACGAGGACTGCACAATACGACCAATTTCTTTAAAAAAAATAAGATACTTAAATGTTGAATCTCTTCTCGACCTTTCAGCCATGAACAAAATGTAGCGTATATACACGTACCTAAACAATTGAGATGTATAAACAACATGTTAAAATGTTTGTATGATAAATCAATGGTCGATAAATTTTTTGTGGACGAGTGTATTGTACGTTCAAGTGAATGATGAATATGCGATATTATGCTTCAGTGTTCAACGGTCGAAATATCAATACAATGAAACCATATTTAGTGAAAGTAACTCGTTAAAAACTTCCTATATGCTCAGATGGAAATGCTTTAATAACCTTTATGAGATGAACACTTGAAAGGTTTTGTGGGCGCATTTTCGTCTTGGAACTTTTTCAAGTATTATCAATAAAAAACATTCTATACCACCTTTTTATCATATCGAATTTTAGTTTTGAACTCAAGAAACTTGAGAATGATTTACGATCTACCGTTATTCTTCTTCTTCTTAGAAAAATGAAAAAATAAAACAGGAAGTTAAATAAGGCGGAACATGTTGTGATTTTTAATAATTGCATATATATATATAATATATATTTTAATTTTTATTATAGTTTTAGTTTTTTACTTAATAAATTAAATAATTATAATAAAATTTTAATTAGAAAACTTGAATATTCATGAACAATAATAATTTTAGTTTTTTACTTAATAAATTAAATAATTATAATAAAATTTTAATTATAAAACTTAAAAAATTAATGTATAAACATAATAAATGTATTAACGCGGTTGATTTTCTTGAAAACTGTATAATATATATATATATATATATATATATATATATATAAAGAGAGAGAGAGAGGCACTATGGTAAATAAAATACACATATATATCGTGAATTATTGTAGTGGCATCTTTGCTATTGCACGGAAGAATGTTAGATTACATGGTGAACCATAAAAAACTTTTATTCATACATACATACATACATACATACATACATACATACATACATACATACATACATACATACATATATACAAACCCACACCACACACACACACACACACACACACACACACACACACACACACACACACACACACACACACACACACACACACACACATACATATAAACACACACGCAGTGGCGGATCTAAGGGAGCCATGACTCCCTCGTTCTGAGCAGTATTTTATTAAAAGCCAGTAGAACTCGGTTTTAGTCAAAAGTCTGCCAAAAATTTTTGTAGTAAACAAAAACTCGACTGAACATCTATTAATTATGTACTATACACTATAATTCGATTATTTTGAGGCACTGGCTGATAGAGTGGATTAAGCGGGTAGTTTTTTAAAAGATTCACGTAGTACTCAATCTCCTAAGTATAAAAATGTTTAATTTGGCAATGAAAATCTTGACGTTTTTGATGTATACTATCTTGAATAAACCGAATAGTTATCATTGTGTATTACTGAAAACGTTCTATAGCTCAATGTTTTTTGGAGTGTTGGGCAGATATAGTGATAAAGCCGGTAGTTTTTTATTATATCCATGTAGTAATCAATCTTCTGGGCATAAAAATGTATTCTTTGGTAAAAAATCGGCAAAAAATTGACTTGAACGGCAAAAAAGGTCACCGACCTAATTTTAGCCACACTAGTACAAATTGGGTTAGCTCCTTGGCCCTCCACCTCCAATTTTAAAGTTTAAACATTTTTAAAATGTTGGAACTCCCTTCAAAGTTATCTAGATTCGCCCCTGCACATACACACAAAAATATATAAATACATACGTACATACCATGAACGCAAACATGAATGGATTATTGTAAAAATTTAAATAAAGCGTTTGTAGTGCGCTGTGATTTTTTTTGTCAAGTCTGTCTGGACAGATATGGTGCTCCATTGTTTGTGTGTGTGCGTGCGAGTTATTTTTGTTGTATGTTGTTGTAAATTTAGTAAAATGTGTTGTTGTGATTATAGGTGTGATGCAAGTTGGCTGTTGGCTGAATATGTTTACTTTGTATGTTGTTGTTTTGCGAGAAATAAATTATTTGTTGTTGTAGTGTGTTATGTTGGTATGAAGCGAGAGACGAATGGATAACGCATGAATAAATAAATGCATGAATGAATGAATGAATGCATGAATAACTAAATGTTTATAAAGAAAGTTCGATTTCTATACCAATTGTTGAAAGGCATATGATGGATTAGACGGATAGAGAAATGGATAGACTGATAATATGGGCGGATTGATTGATTGATTGCTGGATAAAAGATGGATGAATGAATGGAATTTGTTATTATTTTCGTAAACGTCTGCAAGGCTTCTGGTTGGTTGGTGCTCGTGTGAGTAGAAGTGAACTTTATCAGAACAACGAGATGATTAATAAAAATGTTTTGACGCGAATGATGAAGATGACGACGACGATGACGATGATGACGACTATGATTTCAAAGTGTTAATATTAATTAGAATGTTTGTTTAATGGCAATGAAAAAATTATTGTGATGAATTTACGGCGATGTTTACAATATATATATAAATATATATATATATATATATATAAATATATATATATATAATATATATATATATATATATATAGAAAGGAAGAGAGAGAAAGAGAGAGAGAGAGTAAAAGAAAGAGAGAGAAAGAAAAAAAGAGAGAAAGAAAGAGAGATATTATGAGAATTATGATAAATTAAGATAAAGAGAGAATTATGATAAATTTGATGAAATCGATGATGTATATACAGTTTACTGTTATGAATAGGATCGCCATACATTATTCACAGTCATAATTGACATAGATTAATGCTGAAGTTAATAAATTAATTAATTACATTTGTCGGCAGAGGTAGTTGTAGATGCGTCGGTTGAAAGGTTTGTTGCGCCACTAGTAAGTAGTGAATTGAATAATTAGATGGTAGTCTGTCTGGTTGTTGAAGAATTCATTGGAAATACTACGTTGAGTGTTTTTAATTGTAAGGTTTGTTAGTGATGTGTTGTATTGCACCGTAATGACAATCTGTTGGATGATGCGTGCCTACACTCTCTAAAAATGGTTATAAAATATTCAACAAATGTTTTTTGATTAGAAAAGAAGGAAGAAAATAATTAGGAATGAATCAGTGCCGTGAATGGAGATTTGAGAGCCGCTGCAATATTATTAACAGCAGTGTTAATGTCTAAAATGTAGTTGCGAGTTTGCAAATTTTAAAGAAAAATGGATAAATAAAAGTGAAAAAGAAGGAAAAAAATGAATACAAGCAAAACAAACAAACATTAGCAAGTTTATCTAACAAAGTTAATAACGATGTAAATGATTACATTGGCGCAAACAGGTCACAACTAATACATAGATAAGCCCTTCATATTTTTTTCACACCACATAACATTAACTTATCGTCACATAACATTAACTATCATATTATCACATCACATCAATTTTAGCACATACTTCATATAAAAACATCATATCACTCCGTGTTTATGCGTCTAAACTGCATCGTATTATTTGTTCTGTATTTTTGGTAAAAAAGTTTAATTTCTATCTAAGTATGAAACAGTTTGCAGCCGAATCTGCTCAATGACAAAAAAGTAATCATCTCACCGAGAGATGACATCATCGACAGACCCATCCATCACTACATCCAACGTCACATCATTAACTGACACGTCCTTCACATCATCACACAATCATCACCCCCACCACCAACCTGTCATTTCCTCCCCACTCCATCCTCCTCCTCCTCCTCCTCCTCCTCCTCCTGCCCCACTCATCAGACTGGCTGACCTGGTTTGTTTGCAGATTTTGTTTTCGCAGGCTTGCTTCTGCACGGTCGGTTCGCACTTCTTCCCGCCGTTCTTACTCTCCACCAAAACTTTCCTCTCCCTCTGCTTGGCTCCGTAGCCACATTTGACGTCACAATCAGACCACTCCCCCCACTCGCCCACCACGCAGTCCACTTCTGTCAAATTTTTCATTTATGTATGGTTGCTTGTATGTATGCTTGTATGTATTAATATATCTATGTATGTATTTGTAAATTTAATTGTTCAATACGTTATCTGAATTTTTTTACATTTTATGTTGTTGAATGTTTGATCGAAATTGAAAAACAAATATTTAGAATCAATAAATTATAAACAAGCTACAACGGGAAATATTAATGAATACAAGTTTAAACAATTCTTATATGCTGACAGTTAGAACTAATGCACGAGGGTGCTCGTGTAATTGCTAAGATGATGATGACGACGATGATGATGATGATCGTGATGATGATGACGATGACGATGATGATGATGATGTTCATGATGACGATGATGTTCATGATGACAATGATTAGGACCATAAATTTGTTGGCTATGATGATTATGATGATTGATACGACGATGATGGTGGAAACGATGATTATGAATGAACAGCTGTTACTGCATAATTCAATAGAATTGAAGCTGCAACGAACGGCGTGATGCAAAGTATTCCAATCAATCCGCAAGTCACATGTGTGTTGTAGTTGTCTTGCTGTTGTCATGTCTGTGGTTGTGTTTAGCTCAATTATTGTTTAATAGATTGCGGTGCTACAGCTTAGCAGCTTGATACATTTTGTAAATGATATCAAAAATTGTATTTAGATAACTCAAACATAAATTAACGACTTAAGCAGCGCCTTTGAGAAATTTAAAAGGCGCTATATAAATTCTCTAGTATATATATATGTATATATATAACATATATATATATATATATATATATATATATATATATATATATATATATATATATATATATATAATATGCGTAGATAAGATTCAAGTACATTAAGGTAGGTAGGATCTAGGTATGCATAGGCATAAGCACATGTGTCAAGCATCAAACAAAATACATCCATCATATACTTTTACGAGCTTATGTGTGCATGCCATTAATTCAACACATTACGTTTTACGATATTCACTAGCTCAATTAGGCACACAAGTTACCAAAGATTAGGAATTCGGAATATTGAAGTATTTGCTTGCCTAAGTAGAGTTATGCCAGCAGAGTAAATAAAAAAGAGGATTTAATTTTCAGAGACGTGTGATGATAAGATTTACGATGAGTGATGCAATCGAAGAAGATGGTGCTGGTTATATAATGATTAATCTGATTGTGGTAATAAATTAGAATGATCATATTTTCATAACGCCACGGTGAAGCAATGTGACGATGATAACAACGATGATGATGAATGAAAAATGATGATGAGGAAAATGATGATGATAATGATAACGACGATGGGGTAATGATGATGGAATACTACTGAAGAGCAGCAAGCAGTCTGGTTCATTGAAAACTAACTATCCCATAAATTTCACCAGAGCGCCGCTGTTAAACGCAGTGGAATTTTATTAAAAGTTTTGATGCGATTACATTACAGACGGACCAGATGAGATGATGTTTCATTTGTGTGTGATGTGTGTGTGTTTGTGAAAGATCGTGTGATGTGTGAGATTGTATGAAGTGTGTGTGTGTAGGATTGTGTGATGTGTGTGTGTGTGTGTGTGTGAATGTGTGACGTGTGTGTAAGTGTTGTGCATTTGAAGTTAAGTTAACTGAAATGAAAGAAATAACTTGTAATTTTGCAGTTCTGAATGTTGTTGCAGAATGTTGCGGCTTCTGAATAGCAAGTGATATTTCTGCATGTACGTTGCACTTGCGAATGGTTCTTTTAGTTATGTTCAATAGAAACAGAAAATAAATTAAAGAGGCAATGAAAAAGAACGTGATAAAGAGAAAAAAACGATAAATTATGATTTAATTAAATTGTTTTATTTGATGCTTATCGACCGTCGTGACGCTGCCTGAATGCTGACGGATCGTCTGAACTGAAACTGTTACTGATCTAGCAGTTCTATTCATTTTAGGTTAAATTTGATTTCGGTGTTATTTCATTTCAACTTTCTGCCATCAAGAACTTATTTTGTTTTTAATCCACGTTATTAAATATTACGAATTTTGTTATATAAATATATTCGACTGAATAATTTACAGAAATAAGGGAAATTAATATGAAGTAAGCTTAGTATATAGAGATAGCGAGAGTGAAAAAAGAAAGCAAGTGAAAAGATGAACGAAATATGTACGGTAGACGAGAGGAGCATCTATTATTTCAAATATCAGCTGTTCTTACCATCAAAACAACAACAAATTACAGTCTACTCTACATACAATGTATATATAAATATACATATATATTATATACATATATATATATATGTATATATGTATGTATATGAAATTACTACCCTATACATACAAACCATCATAAATTTAGTTCAATAAATTTTAACAGTGAAAATATTGTACTATCAAAATATTAGTAGGAATGCAATTGAAAGTAGTTGATGCAAGTTTTATAAAATATTTTATGTGCATAATTTCGATAATTCAAAATAAAATCAGTTATACAATAATGGTGAGCATGTAATCGCAATGAGAAATGTTACGCATATTGTTACTGGTTTGAAACACAAAAGATATTGTACAACATACTTGGACATTCCTCCTGGTAGTCAGTGCAGCAGTCTCCCAGAGGGAGGCAGACAGAGTCACAGAAACACGTTACAGTGTTCTTGCCGTTCATTCTTCTGCCGAGTGTAACACACGTGTTGTCCTTACCCTGGCAACAAAGTTTGGCACTTCTGCAGCCTGACTCCTGCTGCGTCTGGTTCAAATGTTCATACGTTTGTTTGACGACATTTATTTTTGAGTTCCCATTGTCCAGCAGTTTGTTGTAATTTTTAGACTGATCGAGACCAAGCAGAGGTTCCAATTCTATTTCATTTTTCTGTTTTTCTTTTTGCTGTTTTTTAAATTTTTGCTGTTTTGATTTGAATTTTGACATTTTATTTTGCTGATTAACTTTTTGACTTTCCGACAGATGTTGCGGCTGCTGTCTGCGAACTGGTTGATAACTAGGCACTTTGTAGTTTTGTTGTCTCGAAGACCACGACCCAACATCGTACGCTCTCCCATTCAAAACATCAGAGTTCGGCCAGCCACTTTTTACAACGTCACCGACATGTTTGGTGGAAGAAAACTTTTCGTTGCTTGTAGTTTTGTGCTTGTTTGTACTTGTTGCAACGGTTGCAAAAGCCAAGGCAACGCTGAAAATCAGGATGACTTGCTGCATTTTATCATCAAAATTTTAAAAATCTAAAATCCAGCTTAAAAAACCCTAAGTTATTTATCACATGTAAAAATGGATTTTCAACAATGACAATAAAATTTTTTTTAGTGCATTAAGTTTTTCGATATTTCAGCAATTGCAACAAGCCGGCAAAAATAAACAGAACTACATTGCCAGTTTAAATAGAGTCCAAAAATTTTTATGAATAAATGATAGCATCCACGTTATAACATTACAAGATGCACAAGCTGCATGGAGTGCATCAAAACAGTTCGTACGGTGAGGATGAAGATGATGATGATGAAGAAGAAGAAGAAGATGCGAATAACGACGAGGATGAAGAACTAGTAGATGATTACGAGCATAAATTATTGCAAAATATAATTACAACAACGTTTTTTATAGCAATCACATTAGAGGAGTTATAATATAAATAAAGCAATAATATTTGTTCAAAACAACTCAGAAGCAACCTGTAATAACAATTATTTTTTTGCCATTAGTATTAATAATGTTTTTATTTCTACTAAAAAAATTTATAGACTAATTCATAGAACGCATGATTCAACTCCTTCAGATTTGATGTTGAAGAGAGAAAAACAAGTTTTATAATGTGCTTAACCAGCATAGTCATACTTACATATTAAATATGCTGATGGTGATGTAGAATGCTATCATGACGTTTTCTTATCTCTATGAATGATATCAGATAAAAAATTTTCGTTAATGCATTTTAAGTGGTCAAGTTAGGCTTCAACAACGAAAATCAAATGTTGTACTTTTGGTTTGTTTTTATTAATTAAAATTTCAGCTATGAAATATATAAATTGTATGAATTTAGATAGATATGGGATAAATTATGTTTTCTAGGGCGTTTATATCTTAGTTTTTTCTTGAAAAACAATGTTAATACAATAATGCCAAATATTTTGTGCATACGCTTCAGGGCAAAGATGGGAGAACTGTAGCACGCGGGTTGCCACCGATTCGTTTTATGGGACCCAAAAATGAAGAGGGTTTTGTTTTGTGTTTAAGAAAGATTGATTTTCGTCAATTTTAAAAATCTTTTATTTATTTAACAGCAAAAAAATTCAAAAATTTAAATTTGAAAAAAAATTCCTTAACCAATTGATTAAACATAAATACATACAAAGTGTTTAATATTTGGCAAATATTAACAAATTTTCTTTTTAAAAAATGTTATCAAAAATGATTCTAAAATAATATCATAATAAATGGATAGAAGGGATAAAATTTAGCGTTATGTCCTAAACAGGAATTATAAATATACTACAATAACGT
Source organism: Helobdella robusta (assembly GCF_000326865.2). NCBI lineage: Eukaryota > Metazoa > Annelida > Clitellata > Rhynchobdellida > Glossiphoniidae > Helobdella > Helobdella robusta. The sequence goes on from NW_008704083.1 coordinate 5,091,114, forward strand.
AAATGTGACGGAATGTAAAATTATATGAAATATATATGTATATATATTGTGGTAAATGTTATAACTTCACTGATCTCTATCTCCAACATCAGTGTTATAGCTTTCAACGATTGTCAAGTTAGCTTCAAAAGCAAATTTTGTTGAACGTTCATATTCGATTGCCAACAGTAATAGAAGCACTTATATATATAGCAGAAATTTACTAAAAAATGAAACAAAATTTAAGTCTGTAAAGAAAAATAAACGAAAAACGGAAAACCAAAGAGTTATGTATAATAGTTAGACAACAATAATTGAATAACTGTTTTCTTAAACCTTCCCAAACTAATACCCGATGTTGATTCAAAAGGGAGCGATGCCCACAACTTTATACCAAAGTTTAAAACAAAATTTGAATGTAGTACAGTTCTTGATAAAATAGGACGATAAATCGGGGTATGGCGCAACACCAGCCGAAGAGGAAGTCACCAACCAGGAATGAAACTGAGGATACATATTTAATACGATTAACCTATAAAAAAAACTCTTAAAATATACAATCGATTAATGGATAATAAACCAGACTGTGTAAAGTAAGCCGAAATATGGTCAAATTTCATTAAATCATAATAAATTCTAATAAAAAAATGTTGACAACCAGTTAATATTGACATATGGTATTTAATCTGCCGACTGACTCCAATATTATATATATATATACATGTGTGTGTGTGTGTATGTGTGTGTGTGTGTGTGGGCGTGTATGTAGTTGGTTTCATAAAATATTATATATATATATGTGTGTGTCTGTGTGTGTTTGTGTGGACGTGTGTTTATATGTACTTGGTTCCACAAAAATATAAAATAATGGTGTCCATAATCGAAATGTATCAAAATAGAACAACGCCCTTAAGAAAAAAATTGATTAACTAGCGAAAGAGATAGAGCACTGGCTATAAAATTTCACTTGTAACCATAAACAAAAACAATATTAATATATATCAATATATAAAAATATCAATATATTTCTCGAATTTAGTTTAAACAAAGTTAAACAAGTTTTACTCTAATCTACAAATGCAAAAACAATCGATTTTTTTTACGAGTCTTTTGAAACTTAGATTGCCATTTCGGCGCAACCATACATTTTGCGCTTCTGAAATCACCTTATGTGTTATAGTATAATTTTGCTTTATTTAATTTCTTTTTTGCAGATCTTTTAAATTTTATGCCCAAAAACATCTGATATCGATTGAATTGTTTTGTAGTAAGAAAATAAATTCTAAAAGTTTTGTTAAAATAGCACATATTACAAAAATGAATTTTTGAAGAAAAAAAAACACATGTTATGGACTGAACATCCTTAATAAAATGTAACTGAACCGCGATTGATCAAGTAAATATAAATGTGCAATAAGATGAAATGTGATGATAATTCAAAGACGTAAATATATTAAGAAAAAATTAACTCATCATAGCTCTACCTCTTGATATTTGTTACACGGAACATAGAAAATGTAACGTCTAAACGTCATTGTTTATAACAAAGCACAATTAAATTTTTATCAAATCAATTACTATTAAATTAATTACTATTAAAAATATTTTTCAATTCATTAATAGAAACTGCGTCGACAGCATAGCTTCAACCTATTGGGGATTCATGAGGGTTCCGGGCCAAGCCGTAGAAGTCGATCCATCCATCTCATTGTTCCATCTGTTGTCAGCTCGTAGGGCGTGACTCCTGCCGCCTATCACTGCCTTGCATTCATTACATCTGCCCTCTTCCATAGCACCTCCACAATCTCCAATTGCATACAGGTGGCCTACGTATTATTTCAATGATAGAAATATTATATCGTAACAATAATTAATGTTAATCACAGTTTCAAATAATTATCGTTGCTAAGGCTGTTTACGGTGAACATGACAGTTATAATACTGAAAATAAATGATCTGATCAAATCAAGACTACAAAATTTTAAGATAAAAAATTACAAAAATAATCTTTTTTGCATTTGTCGTAAATGTTCAACCCACATGTTACATTTGTTCTGAATTTCCAGTTTATAACTGTCCAATCTCATTCTAATACATATCTTTAATAATATTGTTTATTATATTTCTAACGTTTGCACAAAAGTAACTGCATTTACTAACTGTATTTATCTTAGTTTTTTTACTGTTTTTTTTTCATTTATTTCTATTTTATTAACATTGTATTGCATTTCAGAAATCTCATAGCTTATGCGTTTGATGCGTGTTTTCACGCGTATTCATATATACGCTGTGTGCGTTTCTCGTTGATACCTCTGAAGGAAGAACACTAGGGAGAATGACCTTTAACCTTTGCGTAAAATAGTGAGACTTCGTGTGCTTTCTGTTCGTTCATAATATGGTGGTTGAGTGGGAGAACGCGTTTTTTACTATTCATTGTGCAAATGAAAAATTTTGTATTTTGGAATATAATTTTTTACACTGAATTTTTATTAAATTATAAATATGAAAGTATGTTTGAGTTTATATCAAACAAAACATGCTTAATGAATGAACTTTTAAATGTCACAAATCTTGTGTCAAAGTATTATTTTCAATATATATATAAATATTTACAAATAAAAACGCACCATTTGGGCATTCGAACCAGGCTCCTCTATGAACATCAGACAGCGCTTGGAGAATTTGAACTCTTTCAATTTGAGAAATTCCTAGGCCAGTCAATAATTTTGACGTACTTTTCAAAACATTTCTTGCTGTTTCTTCAAAACTCTTATCTAATTTTTTGTTTTTCAGAAGGTTAAAAGTATATTGAAAAGTTTCTCGATTTTCATTGGTTAGTCTTGGATTGCTATTATTTTCAATTTGGTGTTTGCATTCTTCAAACATTACCATCAGATCATATCTTGTTATTTCATACTGCATTTCTTTGATTTCCTGCTTTGACAAAGTTGTTATCGATTTTTTCATCCTGTTTCTTAATTTTGTCAAGCCATCCTCTTGGATAATAAATTTTTTGAATAATAATTCTTTGCTATGCTTCAATAACGAATATCCTATTTTAAAGCTTTCTAATTCAGACAAACCCAGTTGATTTTCAAGGAGCATTTGTCTGTAGGTAACATGTTTGGCTGACACATTTTTTAATAGCAACAACGTCTTAGATTTTATATCCGCTTCTAAACCAAAAATTTTCAATTTTATCGACTGTATTTTGTTAAAAATCGTGTTTATTTCAGTTCCGTATCTTAAGTTTTTTCTAATAGGAGTTTTACATTTTGGACAACAAATAAATTTTATTGCCGAATCATTGAAACTTTGCTTAACCCAACTGTCAAGACCAGTAACTTCTAGAACATGACCACAATCATCAAGTTGAACAAAACATGCAGTGTCCTCATCTTCTGTGCCAAAAAAAATTTCAGTAAGTTGTTTTTTGTTACACAACCTGCAGAGCTTTGGACATTTCTCTCCACAAATACCCACACAAGGATGTTTACACTCGAGAAATTTTTTACAAGGAAGATCACATTTTTTTCGATTACAAGGCTGGTGGCATAACATAGAGCATTTGAAATGTTCACATTTCCAATCACATTGTTCATTACAATTGGTGCATATTTCCCCACAAAGTTTTGAACATTTGCTATGAACGCATTTGGTATTGCATTGTTGTTTGCATGAAGTGCATGACTCATGACAAGTTTGTTTGCATTTATGATCACAAATAAGAGACCTGCTGCAGGACTGACTGCATGCCTTGTGCACTTTGCCTTGAAAACAATCTCCGCATGTGCCTTCACAGTGATGTCCACATTCAAGCAATTCCTTACAGGGCACGGCACATGAAACCAATTTAGATTTTTCGCAGCAGTTAACTTTTTCAGTATGACCACAAGATAATTTTTTTAAAAGTTGTGTTTTGCATTCACTTGTGCATATTTCTCCACAATAATTAGAACATTTGTGATTACAAGGTAACATTTTTTGGCAAGGAAATTTGCAAATGAAATCAGCAGCATCAGTCGAACAAGGCATCTTATGGAAATGGTTGCAAGTTGCCAACTGCTTCTCAACCAAAATCAGACATTTTCCACATGTTTCCCAGCAATTTTTGGGGCAAACATGGTTATTTGTGCAAATAATTTTAGCACAAGGTTTTGTGCATTTAAAGGTTTTATGATCTTTATCAAATACGTGACACAAACGAGTACATACATGTCCACATTGTAATCTAAAATTGCAGGGAATGAGACATCCTCCTTCCGGCACTTTATTAAAATCTTTGAGACAGTTTATTTCTGTTTTGCTTTTATTAGGATGATTTTCGCATAATAACAATAACGTGTTCCCATAAAAAGGAGGGTCATATCGTGTTGCAACTTGTAATAGTTTGGCCCACAATTCAGATTTACGTCTCAACATGTCAAAATTCCCAATAACGTACAGACCTTTTTTTGCCCGAGTCAATGCCACACATATACGGTTGTTATCTTTTAAAAATCCAATGACGTCATTTGCGTTGCTTCTGACCATGCTTAAAAGAATAATGTCATTTTCTTCTCCTTGATAGTTGTCTATAGGACAAATAGTGATACCATTAAAGAAACGTTTGGGCATGCACTTTCTTAAACAAAACATTTGTCCACTATATGGTGTCAATACAGTAATTTGCGAAGGCAAATAACCTTGCTGCAGTAAGTAGCGACAAAGTTTCGACAAATATTCCGCTTCAAATTGGTTTGAAACGCTAGCTAGTTCAGTGTCAGTTTGCTCTGGATTGCTATGATTTATAAGAAAAACATTTGAAGCTATCCCTTTTACGTTTTCGTAAGATAAAACAGAAACATCATCTTCTAAATCTGGATAAATAATTCTAGCCATATCTGCTATTTGAGGTCTCATACGATGCTGTTTTTTGAGAGTTATATATGGAATGTCATTCATTATCAACCGTTCAAAAAGAGAAACGTCAAGATTATATTCCACTGCCAACTTGAAAACATTAGGATTCGGTCTCAACTGTTTGTGATCCCCTATAAGAATCAAATGTTCACACCCAGATGTTAAGTTGCTGGTTATGTGAGCTTCCAACACTTCAGCCGCTTCTTCAACAATAACTATTTTTGGTCTTATTTCGCTGAGAACTCCGGTATATCTTGCAGCACCGGTGGTTGTCATTCCTATCAATTTGGATTGATTCATAATCCAGCAATCTTCCTCATTTGTTAGTTCCACCATACGGTCACTTAACATTTGATATTCATTTTCTGAATTTCTAATTTTTTCGTTTAATGATGATTTATACATTTTAACCCAAAATCTGTAAAGACGCCATTTGTTTTTTAAGCTGAGATTATTGATGTTACCGACTTTATGTGCTTCTGATTCTGTCATCACATCTCTGCTGAACAACATTTCACGAATATATTTATTAAACTTTTTTTTTTGTTGTCTCTGTGTTTTCCATTCACCTTCATTAACTTTTTGCTCAAATGTATAACCAATAATTTTTTCTGCATCTTCAACAGCTTGTTTTTTTATTAATTGACTTTTTAATTTGTTTTTATCAATAAAATTCATATCTTCTTCAAAATCTAAAATGCGTTTCAACTCTTCTAAATCAGCTTCCTGAGCTACATCAATATACTCTTCATTATTCTCCTCTTTGATAATTTCTTTATTTTCGTCATTAATATTTTTATTTTCGTCATTTTCATCACCAATTTCTTCATCTGAAAAATCATAGCTATAAATTTCTAACCAAAAAGGTATTTTAGACCCATTTAAAGAGTAAGAAAAAAATGGTTTGTGGTGTTCAGACATGAACGGTCTAATAACGTCTTCATGAATCAATCCATTTTCTAATATTTTTATACGCGCTGTTACATCTTCAATCACCCGCTCCAAATTTAACATTTCATTTCGAACATGTTTTTTTCCTTCATATATATGAGGTGGCAATCTTCTACTTGAAAACACATTTCTCTTAATATTTTTTAAAAAAAATTTATCGATTTCTTTACTTTTGCTTCGTCCACCAACTCTTACTATGCCTTTAGTCATGAATTTGGCTATTCCTTCTAAAAACTGGTCTAATGCATGGTTGGTGTAGCAAATCACAAGAATAGGACGAGTTCCAGGACTATTCCAGACATTCCAATTTGTATGTAAAAGTTGCACAATCTTCAGGCCAATAAATGTTTTTCCTGTACCAGGTGGTCCTTGAATGAGACAAACTTCTGACAAAAATGCTGATTTTAAAGCTTCCAGTTGGGAAGCATCAAAATTTATATCAGTGTTCAAAGGCCAAGTTTTTGTATCACTTAAAGTAACAATTTGAAAATTTTGATTTGAGTTAATAAGAAACAAATCTGAAAAATCAAACTTAAGACCACTGTTTAAATGCACATATTTAGGTGGACTAATAATTTTTTCACATTTTATTATTACATTATTAAATGGAAAACTTTGTTCTTCAATTGATTTCAAAGCATTTAAAATATGTCTGTAAGATTCAAAATAGGCAGATGTTTCAATAAAAACAAATTCTAATGTTGTAAAATTTTCTAGCATTCTGATGTTACTTTCAAATTTAACAGTCAAAATACCATGAGTAAGAAGTTCAGGCTTCCTATCTACAACCGTAGCGATAAAAATTGATTCAAAATTGTCATGAGAAAAGCAGAGTAATGAACCATAAATAAATCTTTTACTATATTCCCATTTTACATTTTGTAGCTTGCTTACATCAAAAATAATTCTATATGAGATCCCATTCGTTGAGCATTCAGGATTTAAAATTTGAGCTTTTTGATAAACTTTTATATCAAAAAATTTCTTTTTCAATTTATTTACAGAAAAGTCTTCATGCGATGCAAGATATTCTTTAATTCCATTTCGTAAAGGTCGAACAAAATCTTCTTTTAACAATCGAAAATGAATATCTAAATACTGCTCTATATCATCAAATTTTTTCTTAGGCTCAATAGGCCTTAAAAAAGGTTCATCACAAATAAGAAGGTCGTTTTTAATATCAGGAAAAACACTCAAATCTCTAAAGTTATTTGGCGCGGTTTGAGGTATTCTAATTTCATTAGCTGAAATATCCTCTCCATTTTGAACCTTAATAACCAATAAATCGAAAATTATTTTTGTTTCATTATACAACATGTCAGCAGCATTTATATCTTCATCAGAGTGATGTTTAAATGTGGAATCAGTTTTTAGTTTCCTGAATATTTGTTCAACCAATGCCAAAGAAGCAATAAATTTTTCATAGCAACTAGGATAGATTCCTAACAAATTTTTAATTATCAGAAAAGAATTTTTGAATGCTATTTGCTCATCTTTTTCATCAAGAATGTGGATGTTCAAAAAAATTTCGCTATAATAAGAATTGAAACCTACTTCTCCTAGTTTTGATGTTCTAATATTATTCATCAACATATGTACACCACTTTGGTTCTGATCTGCAGAACATGCCCTAACAACTACTTGAATTACTTCTCTGGTGAATCTTTTCACAAAATGATCATCATCAAGTGCTTCCGGGAAGCCATATTTGTCAGTTATCAATTCACTTAAAACTTTGGATGGGTAATCTTCAAGCCATTTTTTCAAAGTTCCAGGACCAACTCTTTTAACATTCTTGAAGCCATTTGATGGTCTAAACTTGGAATTTTTATCGGAATTACTTGATTGATGCCTCAGTAAATCACCGAATTGATATAGTGATGAAGATGAATTATTAACTAAGCTGGCGTTTCTTCCAGGGAGATTTCTTCCTCCACCTCCTGTTCCGTAGCCTCTTCTTTTAAACATTATGGATATAAAATATAAAATAAATTTAACTTATTTTATCACTTCATAAATTATATCAAAATTTGCTAGTAAAATATAAATGCGGCCGTTAAAATATGATAGGAAATGTTCATACAAATTAAATTAAAATCAATGAAACAGAAACCAAGAAATACGGAAATTCCCAGATGTTTAAAATAAAAACCAAGATATACTATTCCGATAGCATATACGTACGATCAATATAATATAATATAATGTAATGTAATGAAACGTAATGAAATGTAATGCA